>NW_016160815.1:26175-33645 GCF_001687245.7 Rhagoletis zephyria | reverse complement strand
CCAAATTGAAAAATTAAGTACCATTTGAAGTAAAATAGGGACAAATGGCACGGTTTGAGCCAAGTTGGCATCCCTGCTTCCAATAACTTACAAATATAAAAGGGTGAAATATCGAGGGCTTGAATTCATTAATACCCTCTATCTGCAATTTGCACAAGAACTAATTTGTGATTTTAGAAACCATGTGGGACTTATTACCTGTCGTTATATAAGGTAACATTAATATCACTGATGACAGTTAAAGCTTAGGTGGATTTTTATATCAGAATCTCATCTTTGTGAAAAATGTGCAGATAGAGGGTATTATTGAATATAAGCCCTCGATGTTTAAAATATATAAACATTTTATTTCAACGTATACAAAAAGTAAATCCACCTGCATTACAGCACGGCGGGAGACGGGGAATGGGGGCCGCGGCGTAGCGTGACGTGGTGTGCGCGCCGGACGCGCGGGGTACGCGGGGCGCGCGGTATGGCGCGCTAACGCGGGCCGCCGCAGAGCTAAGCAAATTTAATGTTTGAAAGAGAAATAATGTCACTTGATTTTATTTCGTTTTTAAAAAGGTAATAATCCAAATAAACCAGGGTGGGAAATAAAGTCAATTGACCTTATTTCCGTTGATCTTATTACCTGTCGCCAAAAATTCATCAAAATTTCTAACTTTTTTCTCAGGAGTGTTTTTTGAGTATACAATTTTATATCCCATTTAATTTTAGTGCAATAATGTGCAAGTTTCAAGTGGCTAAATATTACCGTTGATTTTTTTGAATTTTCACTGGATTTCAAAATATGTAAATATGTAAAATATTTTAAGGAATTTTAAACGAGCACTTAAAAGGGGTAAATGCGTATGAAATATTTAGGTACTTAGGCAGGTAGGGTAAATAAGCGGGAAGGTACTTAAAAGAGGGATTTTCTTCAGATAACATTCAAAAATTCCCGCTGCCCGAAAATGTTGGTTACTTAAGCGGGTTAGGTGCTCAAGCGGGGGAGTACTTAAGCGGATTTCACTGTAATCAAAACTAACACAGCCCTGTGCGGTTTTCCCCTTAGAAATGTATTTCATGATTGCGATTACAGTAATCTTAGTCCTTAAATTTTTAAGATTACAACTACGTATTATAATCATAATGGTAACATTTATACATAATCTTATATATAAAAATAAGTGCACGTTTTTGGTGTGACCTCATAACTTGAGAACGGCTTCACCGAATTCAACCAAATTTATGTGACATATTCGATCTATCATGCAGATGGTTTATGCGAA
The DNA here is from genome assembly GCF_001687245.7 of Rhagoletis zephyria. NCBI lineage: Eukaryota > Metazoa > Arthropoda > Insecta > Diptera > Tephritidae > Rhagoletis > Rhagoletis zephyria. The sequence continues at coordinate 32,374 of NW_016160815.1, read as the reverse complement.
GTTTGCTTGAATTCGGAAAAGGGGGCGTGGCACCACCCATACTAACTAAAATATAAAAATAAGAGAACGTTTTTGTTGTGACCATATAACTTGAGAACGGCTTCACCGAATTCAACCAAATTTATGCGGCATATTGGAGCTATCACGCAGATGGTTTATGTGAAGTATGCTTGAATTCGGAAAAGGGGGCTTGGCGCCTGTATTTTATATATAAAAATTAGGGAGTTAGCTTATAACTTGAGAACGGCTTAACCGAATTCAACCAAACTCATAAAGCTAATTTGGGCAATCATGCAGATATTTTATGTGGGGTTTGCCCAAACTTGGAAAAGGGGGCGTGGCATATGTATCTTATGTATAAAAATAAGTACACGTTTTTGGTGTGAGCTTATAACTTGATAACGGCTTCACCGAATTCAACCAAATTTATACGGCATATTCAGGCTATCATCCAGATGGTTTATGTGAAGTTTGCCCGAATTCGTAAAAGGGGGTGTGGCACCTCCCATGCTAACTAAAATTTTTATGTTGTGTATCTTTTGAAATATTTGTGGTAGAGTATTGGAAATTGGTATAGAGGTATATCAAATAATTCCATACTCATGGAGAAAAATGGGCGGTATTGGAAAAGAGGGCGTTGCACCTCCCATCTTATATATAAAAAAGAAGTGCAAGATTTCAACCAAATTTATATGGCATAGTCGGGCTATTATGCAGATGGTTTGTGTTAAGTTTCCCCGAATTCGGAAAAGGGGGCATGGCACCACCCATACTAACAAAAATTTTCATCTGGTATATCTCTTGAAATATTTGTGGTAGATTACTGGAATTGGTATAGAGACATATGAAATAATTCCATACTCCCCATCTTAAATAAAAAAATAAGTGCACGAATTCTACCAAATTTAAACGGTATATTCGGACTATCATGAAGATGAGTTATGTGAAGTGTGCCCGAATTCGGTCCAGCGGTTCATGATATATGACAGTTTATGTCTGTCACGTGAACCACGTATATGGTACAACAGCAGATACATGAAAAATCGAAAACGTAGTGAAAAATTGTTGCTATGATGTGCTGTGTTTATTTTTTCTTCGGATAAATTAAGTCAAGTATAAACATGGCTGCAATATAGTTCTCAATTAGTACTTGATTTTTTTTTTAACATATACGATTTAAAAACAACAAAAACAGATTGTTTTATTTCAACCCGGCCTTGAGCTCAAAAAAATCAATATAATAATCAATTGAATTTATTTCAATAATTTTGCACAAATTTGTTGCATCATTTCGTACGAAAAGTTTCAAAACGTAGTGGAAAATTGTTGCTATAATGTGCTGTTTTTATTTTTTCTTTGGATAAATTAAGTCAAGTATAAACATGGCTGCAAGTTTTTCAATAGGGATTTTGTAGAACCAATGGAATGAAAGTCACCACAACACAACATATCTGTCATTTCATCGTATTATCGAATAGGTGGTGTACATTGATATTCGGTCTTTCTATTTTGGACTTTGAAGAATCAACACAATTAGGATTTACGTGGAAATCAACAGCTTTTTGGTGGTGCTTTGGTATTATTGCCAGGTGACTTTCGACAAACATTGCCCGTGATTCCACGATCAACACCGGCAGATGAGATCAATGCATTCTTGAAGTCTTCCTCTGTGCAAAAATTGACATTACACATAAACATGCGTGTTCAGTTGCACAAGCAATTGTTAGAGATCGGAAATGGCAAAGTTCGAATCGATAATACAAATGGCTTGATCACATTGCCGAAGAATTTTTGTACAATTCTCCAATTAAAAGAAAAATTGATTGAATGCGTGTTTCCAAATATTGCTCAAAATTACCTGTATCACGATTGGTTGAGAGAACGCGCAATACTGGCACCAAAAATGTGCATATCAATTCAATCAATTATCAAATTCTAGAAAAATTGCCATATGAAGTGACAACATATAAATCTGTTGACAGCGCAATGAATCAAGATGACGCAGTGAATTATCCAGTTGAATTTTTGAATTCAATGGAACCGCCTGGTATGCCACCAATTATTTTACTACGGAATTTAAATGCTCTGTCTAATGGCACAAGACTGGCAGTAAAAAAATTGATGGCGAATTTAGTTGAAGCAACAATACTGACTGGGAAAGCGAAAGGTAAAATTGTGCTCATACCACGTATTCCACTGATAAAAACAGACATGACGTTTGAATTCAAGCGTTTGCAATTCCCAGTGCGTCTAGCATTTGCCATGTCCGTCCACAAGGCGCCAGGACAAACTCTTCAAGTATGCAGATTGAATTTGGAGGAGCCGCGCTTTTCGCACGGACAGCTATACGTGGCCTGTTCAAGAGTTGGCATTCCAAATTGTTTATTTATTCATACCCAAGATGGAAAAACAAAAAATGTTGTATATCCAAATGTGTTGGATTAAGATTAAAAATAAAGAATCAAACATTTTGAAATAAAACAAATGATAAATCTTCATATAGAAAAATCCCAGGATTTTTCACCAATTTTTCAATATTTGGTGTAGAGAAGCACACCGGGATACCGCTAGTTATACATATAATTTAAGGATTACAATTAAGCAATCGTAATTAAAATGTAATCAAAATCAAAAATTACCCAGCTCTGTTAAATACATACATTCTACATAATGGTTTCAATTTGAGTTGGAAAGTATCGAGTATTTCTGAGCATCGAGTTCTTGATATCGATACTTTTAAGGATCGGGTATTTTTGAGAGTACTGAGTATTCTCTTCAAATATTCACATGTTGGTAACATTTCAATGCTTAGTGTAGAAATCTCACAACCTAGCATTCATATTAATCCCAAATTACGTAATTTGATTGGCTAACTAAAAAGTTAGCCAATTGAAAGTATTGAAATTTGAAATTGAGTAAAATCATTTGTGAATACCGGTAAATGCAAATGAAATTCAGTACTTTTAAGTATCTATTCGAGACTTAATACTGAGTGCTTTGAATCGGGCCTGAGTACTTGTATCAAAGTGATGATTGGAACAGATTATTTTTGAATACCGAGAACTTTCGAGTTCTTATAAGTTCTGAGTACTTTTGAGTTCTTTTGGGAGTACTGAGCATTTTGGAGTAGTCAGTATCGATACTTTTAAAAATAGGGTACTGTCGATCCTTTTGAGAATCGAGTTCTGAGTACTTTTTGTATCGATACTACCCAACACTAGTTTCAATATCTAGAGCTATTTGAAAAAAAGTGTGAGATAAAGTTTTGCTATACTAAGGGAATGATATGATCATTCATTTTGGAAACAAACACGATGACACGGGTAGTGTTTAATGCCCAACATAGTGGTAAAATTTTTTCCATTTAATGCCTAGTAAAACTCAATGATGGCCCTCTTTAAGAAAACTGTTAAATTAAAAAAAAAATGTTTAACACAAATGCGAAAAATGTTTACGTTTTACTTAAAAATTAACCACTATTTTAACAAGTGTAATGGAGCCAGTGCTGCCAACTACATATTTTCGAGTAAGAAATCCAGATTTTTATAAAAACCCGTTAGAAAAAAACTAAATTCCACAAAATAAAAGCTGAAAAATAAATAGGTTTATATTAATATAATTTTCATAAAATTTTTTTCAAAACCTATTTGAAATTAAAATTGATAACCGAAAAACGGCGCTGAGATCGTAGTTCATCAGAAAGGAAAAATAAGAACAAAAGTTATTATACATAACTATATACATATAAGTAAAATAACGTTGATTTTTGGCATTTTTTACGATGTCACTCATTTTGTTCCCTACAAGGTATCTTCGAATTTTTTTATATGGAAGAAAATGAACAACACTGTCAACAAAACAAAAATGCTAAAAATCAACGGTAATATCTTTCGGTTTATAATTATGCAACGCAGTGTACTATTAACATGTTTGACTTGTGTTTAGTGCCACTTTGAACTGCTTTTGGTTTTTTAACAATGTTAACTTACTCGTAATTTGTGTGTTAAAATAAATATAAAACACATTTTTTGTGTTTTAAATGTGGGAATTTGTCATCCTGGAATGATAAAAAAATCTGGTCACCTTAAATATAGTGTAATACTTATAATTTTTGCTACCAGAAACTACATTTCCTAATACTTTATTGGTTTTCTTTAATTTGGGGCAGAAAAATGATACACATCAACAATCTTTGCAGTTGTCAACATTTTCTATATAGCTGTTAAAAATTTCTCTAGCCTCATGAGCTAGTGAAATTTTATTCACCTCATACTTGACGAAAATTTGCTCGCAGCGAACTTTATTACCGATTCACACACGCTCTTAATGAGATAAACTTTCTTTTTAAAAGAAAATTGTATATCAATATATCAAAAAATAAATAAAATTGCTATTACTGTTTATATAAATAAAGATTACCATTTTAAATAATAAACATAAAAATTGAGATTTCCAATTTAACTTTGTCTGCATCATAACCACCCGGCGAGAATGCACTCCGGCAAAAACCCTGCAGCAAATCAAACTGGTTTAGAACTTGCGCTGAGCTAGCCTGAAAAGGGGCGGTACTGGTTCTTCATCTATCCCAAATCAATGCTTTCAACTGTCTTTTTTAACATGGCGATGTCCCACGGAGTGGTAATTGTCGCCCGCTGGGCTAGAAAAAATGTGGTTAGTTTTGAGCTGGTGATAAGAAGTATAGTATAGAGCCTTTTCTTTAAATAAGCACGCATACAATTTTGTAAATAAAAAATACTTAATTTTATGTTTAAATAGCTATTTGTTTTGCACTAATTTTCTTTTTGAGGCAAACTGTGCTTTAAAATTACGAACATAAAGTATCAGTTATTCCTTCGTTTTCTAAAACCGTTATTCTTAAAAATAATTTATATTTGTTACGTATACTTATAATTAAAAATCTAACTAAGTATGTGAAGAACGAGAAAAACGGTGATATATTGAATGCTTATTTACAAATAATAATAGTAACAAGTAATAACTCAGCGTTAAATTTAATTAAATGTATTGAAATGTAATACATAGAAATATCGGGCATCGAATTAAGAATATATATAATTTTGAATATTTACAATGGTTTTCATGCTAAATATTTTTCGTAAATCTTTTATTCGAAGATGGCTCATAAGTATTATAACATAAACATACAAATTCACGTGTCTGTGTTGGAAATTTAGTGGAATTCTAGAAACTGTTATAAAAACTTCAATATTTTAAATCGGAGTTTATAAGTATGAGGTTCTATAGCCCATTAAATTTTAGTATAATTATTCGCGCTGATTTTTTATAACTCTTTTTATGCACGCTCTTGAAGATATTCTCCTATTTAAATATTTTCGTTGATGCAAGATTACACTTTACTGCACTAACATTTAATGGGCTACAAAACAAAATACCCCAAATATTTATAAAATAAACTCTGATTAAAAAGTTTGAAATTTGAAGACAGTGTTCAGAGTTCTATGATGTTTGCAGCACAGTTAGGAGTTTGAATTTAAATGTTGTATGGAATATGAGACATAGTACTTAAATAAAAACTTAACGAAAAGGAAATTAAAAAAAAAACAAGTTAGAGCAGCGCTGTCTTCGGCTATGCCGAAGGCTTCATACCTTTCATGAACATCTGCAAATTTTACTTTGACAGATTACTGCTTTTGAATACATCTGCATACATCGATAGAGGAGTTACATACTTATATAAAAAATCGCATCTAAACAATCAGAGGTATGGAAGATATACTCTATATGACACCAATCTAAGTGATTTTCACCGCTATGTGATCGGTATGTAAACCAGTAGCACAATTTATTGGGTTTAGTACATAAAGGAGATATATGGCAAAAACTGGTATCTTAACAATCAGTGCTATAGGAGATAAAGCTTATACAGCATAGATTTTGACGATTTTCTCAGTAGACTTTGTATTATTATTTATAAAATATCTTACGAAATTTATCGGTTTTAGCTGTTCAAATAAAGGAGTTATAACGAAAATCCTATATCTGCACAATCAGTTGTATGGAGAGCTATAGGTTATAGTGACCGATCCTTTGTATTTTCACTGTAAGTATTCTGTTAGATAATGGTGTAATATTGCAAAATTTCATGTTCCTAGCTGCATAAATGGAGAAGTTATATGAAAAGACTCATATCTGAACAATCAGTTGTATGGGGGCTGCA
>NW_016160815.1:13488-26150 GCF_001687245.7 Rhagoletis zephyria | reverse complement strand
ATCCGGATATCTCGAAAACTGAGAGACTAGATTGCATACAAACAGACAGACAGACGGACAGACGGACATGGCTAAATCAACTCAGCTCGACTTTCTGATCATATAAGTATACATTTCATTCTATCTCTTTTTGTTCTGGTACTTACAAACATCGGACTAAAGCTATAATACCATTTCATGCTCATGAAAGGTATAAAAATCACTGCATAACAACACATTTCAGGTGCTCAGTGATATATTTACGTAAATACAGTAGAGTGGTTTAAAAAAAATTTTTTAGAAATTCAGAAACGCTACCGGAAATTATTGTTATTTGTGATAAAAAAAGAGAAACGTGTTTTTTTATTTTGAAAAAAAGTTTTCTTAGAGGTGTTGTTGTTGTTGTTGTTGTAGCGGCTACAGCGGTAGCAGATCGGTTGATATCTGAGTCGTTGTCGTCAAGCTCCACTAACGGCAGCCCTAGGAAGCGTGTAGCCTCTACAGGGTCGGTCCACAGGGACAAAGCCGTTAGGGTTGTCGGGTTTTTCGGGCATGCGAAGAGATGTTTCGAGTCATTAGGGGCCTCTCCGCATGCCGGACACTCATTTGGCACATCCGCATTCAGTCTGCTCAGGTATGAGTTTAACCTGCTGCAGTAGCCAGAGCGAAGTGGGGCTATTGTGGTTCTTGTCTCCCGAGGTAGATGAAGCTCCGTCACGTCTATGTCCGGTGGTTGAGTGCCTAGAACGTCATTCACAGGTCTAGAGTCTACATAACTTGAGACTGACTCCCTGTGAATGCCGTTCAGGGCCAGTCGGTATGCTGATGGGTCTAGAGGCTGCTTGATGAACCTCTGGACGTCAGTTCATATAGATGCCTCCTGACGTGCCTAGGCGAGGGCTCCTCTGCAAGCAGCTGTCTCTTTGGGTGGCCACATCGGTGGCTCCCAATCAGAAACTGCTTGCAGAGCATTATGTTATGCTCCTTGATTGGGAGCATTTGTGCCTCGTTATGAAGGTGGTGTTCTGGCGACATCAGGCGGCATCCAGTCGCTGTCCTGAGTGCGGTGTTCTGTACTGTCTGCAGCTTCATCCATTGCATCCTACTAGTCCCCGGCGACCACACTGGTGCTGCGTAGTTTAAAATCGGCCGGCCTATTGCCTTGTATCTTGCCTGCAACGTTTCTTTGTCTTTGCCCCAAGTACTGCCGGCTAGCGACTTGAGGACCTTGTTGCGGCAATAGCGGTTGCGTGCGCAGAGAAGGAGAGCAGGCTGTCGAATATTACTCCGAGTATTTTGGGGTTATTCACCGTCGGAATCGGTGTATCATCGACGCGAATTCCCAGCGGTAGCCTGACCTCCTTCGTCCAGGTTGTGAACAAGGTCGCAGAGGATTTCGTAGGGGAGAGGGCTAGACACTTTGCAGTGAAGAAGCGAGAAAGATCGGAGAGATACCCGTTTACTTTCGAACACAAGTCATCAATTTCATTCCCAGTCGCCATGATCGAGCAATCGTCGGCGTAAGAGACAATCGAGACTCCCTCTGTTGGTTGAGGTAGCTTTGGAATATAAAAGTTGAACAGTAGCGGGGAAAGGACACCACCCTGTGGAACCCCCTGTTTTATTTTTCTGAGTTTACTCGATTTGTCTCTAAACATTACCGACGAGTGTCGACCACTCAGATAATTTGCCGACCACCGTTTGAGCCTCTGTGGGAGAGAAGAAGCCTCCAAATCTTCTAGTAGCGTGGCATGGCTGACAGTGTCAAACGCCTTTGACAAGTCCAACGCTACTAGAATCGTTCTCTCATAGGGACGGATTACGGTTAAGGCCACGAGTTATGTGAGTATTTATGGCGTTAAGTGCTGTTGTTGTACTGTGCACTTTACGGAAACCATGCTGATGCTTCGCTGGGGTCAGGTGGTTCGTGAAATACGGGAGCAGAAAGGCCTCGAGTGTCTTTGCTACCGGGGAAAGGAGTGTTATCGGCCGATACGAATCTCCTTTGTTGGCGGGTTTCCCCGGTTTGAGCAGTGGGACCACTCTCCCCACCTTCCAGATATCTGGGATGATGAGAGTGGCCATAGACAGATTGAGGACCTCCGTTAGGTACGCTACTCCCGCAGGACCCAAATTTTTCAGCATCAGCATGCATATTCCGTCGGGACCCATGGCTTTGGAGGCTTTGGCCTTCCCGATGGCCACCTGAACTTCACCGCAAGTGAAAGCAAGGGGGGCACAAGTTGTTGTCAGTTTGTGCAGCCTTCTGGTCACTCGACGCTTGGCTTTGTCCACCCGAGGATGCAGTATGAATACGGTGACCATCCGTCCTTTATTTTAAAGTACAGTCCTTTATTTTAACCCCCTGTCCTTTATTTTTTTTTTTCAAAATAAAGGACGCCTTTTGTCCTTTATTTCTTAAACTGTCCTTTAAATCAGCTCTGCGTTTTTCAGAGGTAAATTTTTAAACACAGAATATGAAAAATAAAAATGTTCCTTATAAAATATAATGAAAACCTTCGCCAGTTTGTTTCGCACCCCACTTAAGGGTTTTTTTTTTAATAGGTGTCTTCGCACAATCTATAAAGCACAGGGAAAGTTGTGCCCAGGTTCGTGTTGCACCCTGAGTTTCCAGTTCCAGTGAAAGAGAACAATAAACCCCCTGCTGCACAGTGGTTCTAAACTGGCATTTAGTGTTCGTAATTCACTGGAGCCTTCATTTTTTTCACTTATAAGCTTATAAGATTTGCAAGAGACCAGTTGGGCCTGATCTGTGAATTTTTATTTAATTATATTAATTTTTTTTAGTGCAAAATCCAGAAAAAGTGGCAATTTTGAAGAAAATGTATTCTCCTGTTCCAGTTAATAAATGTTACATAACAAAGACTAGTTAAAAACAATTGTATGGTTCCCCGAACCGAAAAAGATACAAAAAAATGTTTGAAGTGTTATAAAAAAAAAAGTTCACAAAAATAATTTTTTGTTTTGATTTTTAGTAAAAATTGGTTGAAAAATGAAAACTGCGGTGAATTATGAACATTAAATTTCAATTGTGAACCACTGTGTGCTGACTTCGGCGTGCAGTATGAATTATGGTAAATGCATTTTGGCAGCAAACGATGGCGAAGTCCTTGAAAAGGATTTGGCTTCATTTTTCGGAATCGGTTAATTAACTGGTAAATATTTGATTTAAATTACGATATGGGTAAGGTACTTTTATCATACAAGTTGTATGTACGTATTCCCAAATAATTTTGAAAAAAAGTCCTTTATTTTACATTGGTTAATATGGTCACCGTAAGTATGAACTGCCGGCTAAAATAGCTCGCGCATAGCTCCGGGTCCGACGAAGCATGGTCGCCGAACGAACTTGCAGATGAAGAAGCAAAAAACATTAGCAAATCCCCGAGCATATATTTTGACATCGCCATGAAATCTGACATCGTCTGGAAAGTCAAATCGCTTATGAAAGTAAATAAATATAGTTTAAAAGAACTAAAAAACACGCTTTTAAAGCATATCGAACAAAAAAGTAAAAAATAATTCTTAATATAAGTTGAAAATAATAATTAACAAAAAATACTAGTATTATTGTGAAAAAGCGTGGATCCCTCTTTGCCATATTTTTCGTCTATCGAGCAACCCACACTTTTTCACAATAATACTAGTATTTTTTGTCCATTAGTATTTTCAACTTATATTAAGAATTATTTTTTACTTTTTAGTTTGATATGCTTTAAAAGCGTGTTTTTTAGTTTTTTTAAACTATATTTATTTTTAATTTTTTAGTTCGATTTATTGTTAAAAATAAATTTTTTTAGAAGATACTCGATCATCCTTTTTCGGTGATTACTATTACTAACGAAAGCGAGGTGCAGCAACGAGTAATCTTCTAAGTCATTAATAGTACAAGTTATATTAACAGTGGCACCCCGATTTAGAAGATATTCAAAGATTTCTATTTTGCCAATATAACCAGCGAGACACAGTGGTGTAACATTTAAATTATTTTTCACAATCGGCTCCGCGATTGAATAATGCTCGTACAGCATCGAAATGATTATTTTCTACTGCTAAAAGAAGTGGCGTATTGCCAAATTCATCTTTGCAATTAATATCAGTACCGCGGTCAAGCAGTGGAAGATAGCGTTACATCATTTATTTTCAGCCATAGACGGGATTTGAAATCATGTCTGGTAAGTTCGTTGTCTCGCGCCTACGACTTGCGCCTTAGCCCGCTTGGCCAACTGTGCAACTGATAGGGATAGAATGTATTAACACTAATAAGCCGAGTGCTCCAGTCGGAAAGTAAGTAGACGGTACGCATGCGCAGACAGCGTAGTTGTCTCACTTGCTCTCACACAGAGGCTGTGTAAGGAAATTATTTAATCCTGGCGATCATAATCAGGATAATGAGATAAATTTATGAAATTATTATATTGTCGTCGATTCTTGATAAGTGTACAAAGTTTGAATTAAATCAGTCCGTTTAAAGTGGGTCAAAATCGAGTCCAAAGGAGTCGGTTACAAACATACATACATACAAACATACAGGTGAAGCTAATAAAAGGGTGATAAAAAGGAGAACAAATGGGCAACGTATCGTATATGCATACACTCACGTCAACCCAAATCGGACTAGGCCCACTATCCCACAGGGAGCTACAATACAACAACTAAAAATATTTACAAGATGCAGGCTAGGACACACGAAAATCACTCAAGAACATCTATTAACGGGAAAGATACCACCAAGTTGCACCAGATGCAACTGTACATTGTCCATTAATCACATTTTAGACCAGTGTCCAAAATTTTCTATTGCTAGGAATAATATTTTTCAAAATAATACACCAACAAATTTATTAAAAAGTTTTTCTATCGAAAATGTAAAAGCAGTTTACAACTTTATATACCAAAACAATCTTTTATATCAAATCTAATAAACATACATACATACGTTTTTGGAATTGCAGCTGGGATATTTTATATAATACTAGTATAAAAATCCGTTAGTTTAAGTTCAGGCCGATAGCCTTTGTTGCTAGCGCCTCTGCATTGTAATATAATTATTTATAATTATATTTCTTTTAAAAATAAATAAATAATAATTTTAAAAATATATATATATTACGCAAGTACCTCGCATAATTACAAATTTCTGTTGGTTTTTTATCTAAATCCGGTTAAACTAATCACATGTTTTTTGCCAGAAGCAAACAGGGTTACTTAAGAAGCTAAAAGGAAATTTTACCCGAGTTCAGCGTTCTTTTGTCGCACGCTTACAAAAAAATTCACCTATAGTCAGAAAGTAATACATATGGACTTATATACAAAAGTTGAGACATATGTACATATGTACTTATATAAACATGTTTATAAATCGTGGCGTTACGGACGGTGTATTAATTCCGGTGTATTTGCTCTCGAAACATTTGGCAGGATATTTATACATTTTGACAGGTACTTTCCAGGTTGCTTCCAGGCGGTTTCCAGGCAGAAGGAGAAAATTTGTATTTTTAATGTATGCAATGATCAAGGGTCATAATTTCAACTGACTTTATGATCGTTTTGAATTTGCCTCTATGGCCATCTACGCCATATTGTTTTGACCTTATGAAAGGGTTGCAGGTTCTGAAACGGAGAAAGCAGTAAATTTCTATTTTCGATAGAAAAAAAGCAGTATACACATAAAAAAAGGAGCACACTTTTTTAATTTTTTGTTCAATTTATTGTTACAAATTTTCAAGTAAGTATTAAATATAGTTTCTCACCTTTCTCAAAACTGCGGTTACCACGTTTTACCCCTATTTCTAACAATTCCGATAGTATGTTCAGTTATACGTAATGATAAAAACTTGTATAGTTAGATGTGGGCGGTTCTATAATAATGTTACTTATTTTCAAGGGATTGTTGTTCAATTTTGAGTAAATTAGCATCGTTAATTTCAAAATATCAAAGTTTCAAGAACTTCTGAAATTTAGCGTATGAAAAGTGGGAGTAATTTTAGTCCGATTTCAATAATTTTTAACGTTTTGCAAGTTTGGTACAAATTTATCGAACGGTTACTAAGATATACATACCTGGTCATAAGTGGGCGGTGCCGCGCCCATTTTCCAAAATGTTATCATAAACGTGTTTTTTGCCAAAGAATTATCGCAAACATCAATTTTAAATAAATTTGCTTCAGTTTTTACTGATTTATCGAAGATTTCGTATTACTCTAAATTACCGTTAAATGGGATGTGGGCGTGGTTATTGTCCGATTTTAAAAGTTTTCAGCCATTTGGTATGCTGTATCAAGGCCAACAATTGTGCCAAGTTTGGGAGAAATTAGTGGAGCGATTACCAAGATATACACAAGTAATCATAAGTGAGCGTGGCTACGCCCATTTTCAAAAAAAAAAATTATAATATTCTTATTTTCCGTCTAAAAAGTCAGTGAATAATACTAAAATATCGCAGTTTTCGTATTTCTGACAATTACCGTTATATGGGAAGTGGGCGTGGTTACAGTCCGATTTCGCCTATTTTCAATACCAACCTACCTTGGATAAATGGCAATCTACGTACCAAATTTCGTTGAGATATCTCAATTTTTTCTCGAGTTATCGTGTACACGGACGGTCGGACAAACAGACATGGCTTAATCGACTTCGCTTTTCATATCTATCTCGATCCGTTTTGGCTGTTACAAACAACCGTTATGTGAACAAAGTTATTATACCCTTTTGCACAAGTGCTCTCGGGTATAATAAATATCTTAATTACACAAAAGAATTCCAGACTCTTCCTGAATGTGTGGAATTTTTTTTTTTTAATTTAAGCCTTATAATTAGGGAAGACAAAAATTTGCAAATGCTATGCGATATGCAAATGCATATTATAACACAAAATGCATATTTTGTCGAAAATGCATTAAAATACAAAATAAAATAATGTAAAAAAAATATTTTGTTTAAAAACAAGCTTTTATTGAACATGTACAATCAAAGGAATAAAGTAAAGTAGTGTATTAAAAGATTTTTTAGCAAGAAAATTTTGACAAACTGCACTAAAATGAATAAAATAAGTTAAGGTCTCGTCAAAGTTACTAAAAGCCATTTAGTGAAAGCTGTTACTCAAACTCAAATGGAAATTACTAACAATTTGTACTAATTTACTTCGTTTTTAAAAAAGTTTGTCGCGCGAATAGCAAACCGGCATTTAAATATCTGCATACATACATATCTGTATATATTTTTATACCCGAGCGCACTTGTGCACAAGGGTATTATAACTTTGTTCAGATAACGGTTGTTTGTAACAGGCAAAACGAATCGAGATAGATATAGACAAATGTATACATAAATGATCATATTGAAAAGAGAAATCGATAAAGCGTTGACTGTCTGTCCGTCCGTCTGTGCACACGATAACTCGAGTAAAAATTGAGATATCTTAACGAAACTTTGTACGTACACTTCTTTCGGGCGTAAAACGGATGGTATTGAAAATGGGCAAAATCGGACAATAACCACGCCTACGCCAGAAATACGAAAACTGCGATATCTTAGTAACTACTGAAGATTATTCACTCAAAATTGATACTTACAATAGCTTTTAGACGAAAAATAACCATATTATAAATTTTTGGAAAATGGGCGTAGCCACGCCCACTTATGGTTACATGTGTATATCTTGGTAACCGCTGCACCAATTTCTTCCTCACTTGGCACAGTTGTTAGCCTTGCTACAGCATACCAAATGCCCGGACAATCGGACAATAACCACGCCCACATCCCATATAACTGTAATTTGGAGAAATACGAAAGCTTTGATAAATCAGTAAATATTGAAGCTAATTTATTCAAGATTGACGCTTGCAACAATTCTTTTCCAAGAAATAAGTTTATGATAAAATTTTGGAAAACGGACGTGGCACCGCCCATTTATGATCACATATATGTATCTTGGTAACCGTTCTACCAATTTGTACCAAACTCGGTATGGTTATTGTGCTTGCCAAACAAAAGCAAATCGTTGAAACTTATTGAAATCAGACTAAAATTGAGGCCGCTTTTCATATAACGGTAAATTTCAGAAATGCTTGAAACTTCAATATTTCGAAATTTAAGGACGCTAATTTACTNCCGGACAATCGGACAATAACCACGCCCACATCCCATATAACTGTAATTTGGAGAAATACGAAAGCTTTGATAAATCAGTAAATATTGAAGCTAATTTATTCAAGATTGACGCTTGCAACAATTCTTTTCCAAGAAATAAGTTTATGATAAAATTTTGGAAAACGGACGTGGCACCGCCCATTTATGATCACATATATGTATCTTGGTAACCGTTCTACCAATTTGTACCAAACTCGGTATGGTTATTGTGCTTGCCAAACAAAAGCAAATCGTTGAAACTTATTGAAATCAGACTAAAATTGAGGCCGCTTTTCATATAACGGTAAATTTCAGAAATGCTTGAAACTTCAATATACTCAAAATCGATACACCCCGGCTTACCATGTTGCGGTAGCTTTCGGAAAGGTGAAATCATATATTTAATACTTGCGCCGGGTATTTAATGTTCGGCTCCGCCCGAACTTAGAATTTATTACTTGTTTTTTTTTTTTTTTACTTTTGATATGGTCTATGAAACTTGTAATTAAGAGGAAAAATTTTTATATTCATCAGGAACGGATTTGACCGGAAAGGGTTAAGAACCATCGGGCGAAAATCCAACTGCTCTGGTAACACCACCTTATGTGAATTCGCCTTGATTTATCCTATATATATGAGTAAAAATTATCAGATATTCTTTCTTTTAACAAAATCTACAAACTTCTACCATTTTCTGTATAAAAAATCAACCACTATTAATGTTTTCGAAGTCCGTATACTGTGCATATCAAGCGCAGTACCATGTGTTCACAACCATGTGATATCAACCAACCAACCAGCTCACAGTAGATGTGGGTTGAAAAAAGATGTTGCATTAAACAGCAGCAAGAACAAGCACAACCACTACAACAAGAACTATAACAAAAACAGCAAGACAGCAGATAATTCCGAGTAAGCAAAATGGGCGACTAATGATAAAATATTAGTAAAGAATGCATTCCGTTAAAAAATCTGTGTTAAGACAGAAATGTCAGGTGGAAACCGCGAATTTCCTCTGATAAAACATATATGTCTTACCGAATTTCTTACCATCGCGCTTGATGTTAACTGTCTTTTCATATTTTGACAACTCAACTTTAATTTTACCGCCACATTTGCATTCGATATAGACCGATTTGACTTGATTTAAGATTTATGTATTTTTCAATATTATTACACTAGTTTACACGAAATATTAAATAACTAGTGAACCCGCATCACGTTAAAACGCTAAAATTGAATTCAGCTTTTTAAACAGGTGAAATCCTATTCAAAAACCTCAAAAAATATTCCTAATGATTTATGTAAACCATTTCTGAGTGATAAGAGGTCTCGCATGGTGTCGGTTTTCATATTATAAAATTTCAAAGCACTCTTTACCGCTAAAAAGGTTCTAACTTAAAAAAAAATTAAATAAAGGATACGGTTACAGATGTGCCAGGTGAGGCTTGGACTGTAGCATCTTCAAAAGGGGAAAATATCATACACAAGTCTTCGAATATCATAAAATCATCAGCTGTGAGTGGAGATGGAGGTTTCAGTGCGTTTAAAACCACCATGGTGAGTGCTTCTCTTGTTAACAGAAGTCTTTTTACCATCCGATAAGCGCTATTCCAGCGTGTTGGCATCTCTAGTACTAGACTAAGGACCCTGTAGTCAAATGAACTAGTTGTAAACTACCTCACAACTAGTACGAACCGCATGCCCAACTAGTCAGCCAACTGTCTTTTTTCCATGCAATCAACTGGTATTTTTAACGTGGGGATGTCCTACGAGATAGCAATTGTCAGATTTCGGTCAGAAATATACCAGTCTCGTACTAGTTCAAAATAGACAGAAAAATACTAGTCCAATTATGGACCAAAACCACTACTTTGGAAGTCAAAAAATAAATTTAATTCATGACTATACAAGAAAAGAACTTTAATCAAGAACACTTATACATTACACATTTTTATTTAGCAGCCTTAGATTCGCCAATAATAAGTGTTAAATTTTTTGAGTATTAATTAATAGGAAAAATAAATACATAAATATTTCAAACTATCGGACATAAATTTAAACGCAATTTCCATTAAATGATATTAAAGTAAAAGCTTTCTGGTACAATAAATACTATATTTTTATCTTTTTTAATAATATTGAATATGGAAGAGAAAACATTTTAGTTAAAAATAAAACGAACACTTTCGATCATTTCTGAGTGAACTAAAATAAAAATAAAAGTGTTCACTAAAATAAATTAAATACATTAACTTTGCACATTTCAATATTTTATTTTTAAAAGTTTATAAAATGTTTAAAGTTGAGATTTGAATAAAGTTGAGATAAGAATAAAATAAATAAATAATTCAAGCAGTTATTAAATATTCTTAATTTTTGTCTGTATGTACTTTGGCTTGTTGATTGATACTGGAAATTAATCAAATAATTATATTATCCAATCGTGTAATTAAAAAAAGTCAAAAATAATTTATAATGATCAAAAATAACAAAATAATCATGTAATTAAAATTAATGGATTAATTAACAACTTGTATTTAATTTTTAACCATTAAAAAGGTGCTAATATTTGTATTTAATCATTAAACGGTTATCGAAAAAAAACATGCTTTAATTCATAATCATTATTTAACAGGTCTGGTATAATTGAATATGTACTCGATTTAATTGTTTACAATATACCCAAATAAAAGTATTAAAAAGTAGTATTTTTCCTGACTAGTTTGAGGTTTCACTGCAGGGGAGTTTCTAAGTTTTGTGCCGCCTTGTATTTTGCATTAAATGTACCGAATTTGCTATGTTTTGGTTTTCTACCAATCCTGTCATGGACAAGACCGCTGATTGCAATTTGAAATTACTAGTTATGAAATGACATGTGACTGTTAAGTAGCTCTCATTACGTACAGAAGTCCAACAGTCAGTAGTTAGCGCGCAATGGTCTACATCAGCTAAAATTGTCTGCATTTTTTTCTTTATTTCGTTATACAAATTGCCTAAATGCACATTCCTTATGGTTATTCTGCTAGGAGGAACGTAAAAAGGGTCACAATTATTTAATAATTCGCGAAACCCTTTCATCTCTACTATACGAAACGGATGCAAGTCTGTGGCAATCATCTTCATTACAGGGGGATCATGCGCAAGCTTTTTTGCTGAACTATTTTCATAACTAGGGATTTTCGAAAAATAAGAATCGACTGTGGAAACTGGCAGAGTGGTTTTTTGGAAAGAAGGGTGTACTCGCTTGGGTTGGTCGAACAAATTTGACGTGTTGCCACTGGTCTTATATTCCTTACCGCAAAAATTACATTTAGCGTACCTTTTATTAGTTGATCTTTTGAAATGATTCCTACCTGGGACGTTCCTTTTCGTATTCTTCTGTTTGGCCTATATTCTTTATCCGAATCGCTTGAATCTTCAACCGATTCCGGCGCATCACTTTTATTCGAGCCTTGAACAAAAAAATTAATGAACATATTCAATTAGAAATTGTAAGGAACATACTTGCTTGTATGCACATTAGGGCGGGTCGATTTAAAAATCGCTCATTGCTCTGTGAAAATCGTATTCTAGGGATCAAAATAAGAAACTTTGCCGAAAGAACCATACCTCTAAAACGAATTCTGATGTCCCCCAATTTGGGTCGAACTTTTGGGTAGGGGCAAATTTTGAAAAATCCCACTTTGACCCATTTATATCTCAAGATATCCAGATGGGTTGGTAAATTAAGATCAGTTAAATCAGTAGACACACCAAAAACAGTAACATCATGCTTGGGTATATGACTCATTGGGTTTTCGATAGTTATTGATGTAGTTGCTTCATCTTGCGGTGTAGAGGATGGTGGATTCATTGTAAACTTTTTTTTGAAATATTTTTTTATCTGAAATTAGCACTTCACACTTTGAGTTCTTCACAACGACTTAATGCATTCACAAAAACTGTTGCGTTATATATGGTCTACGAGACGAGGTAATAAGAATGAAATGGTAATTTCAATTCTACCTGCTGTGTCTTGTGGTGGCTTAAAAAAAACAACACAAGCAATTTTACGATCTGCAATTGTGTCACAGTGATACCTTCATTGTTTAAAAGGGTTGCAAAAAACGCGCATTTCTTAAGAAGGTGCCTTAAAATACCCTAAAAAAGGGTTGTAAAAACAACCTTCATTTCTTAAGTAGGTGCTATAAAAAAACTACACAAGTAAGTTTACGACATGCAGCTGTGTCTTAAAAAACGCACACAAGCAATTTTCCGATTTGCAATTGTGTTACAGTGATACCTTCATTTTTTAAAACGGTTGAATAAAAAACCCACACAACTATGTTTACGACATGCAAATGCATCACAGTGATGCCTTGGTTTTAAAAGGGTTGTAAAAACGCTAATTTCTAATAATTTTTTTTAATTTCTTTTCTATTACTAAGCTAAATTCATTTTTTCATTTACATATGTTCTGACTAAATAAATTTCTAAAGAGAAAAATAAACTCCAAAAAGAAAAAACATAGGCATTTCGCTGATTTTTTC
>NW_016160815.1:3180-12329 GCF_001687245.7 Rhagoletis zephyria | reverse complement strand
ATGTAAAGTGCAAAACCGGCGATTTTTTGAAATGTTTGTATGGTGAACCCCCAGGGGGGTTCCAGGGGGTGTGCCACTGGCATCGGTGGGTCGGGCCTCAAAAGTTAGTGGGGGTCGGTCATACATTTGGACTCGATTGGAGCACTCTAAATGGGTCAAAGTGGGATTTTTCAAAATTTGCCCCTACCCAAAAGTTCGACCCAAATTGGGGGAAGTCAGAATTCGTTTTAGAGGTATGGTTCCTTCGGCAAAGTTTCTTATTTTGATCCCTAGAATATGATTTTCACAGAGCAATGGGCGTTTTTTTTGCCTCCCCACAAATCGACCCGGCCTAATGCACATACATATGTACGAACATATATTATATTACTTACCTGCACTTTGAATGAATTTATCCATGCCTAATAGCAATACCACCAATCTATACTAAAACATATTTATTATTTGTTCAATTTGTAAATTGTATATTAAAAACTATATACTTACGTTTTACCACGAACTTGCTCGGTGTCTAGTTAACAACTATCGTTAGTGTTTAGAAAAATTCGATAGTAGCGGCAAAATTAAACTATCGATACTATCGAAAGCCCCATAGATAGTTCTCCATCACTATTCGGTTATGTCAGTGACTCTACGTATTTCGTCGACTATTGACCTACCTTTTCGAAAACCATACTGCGCATCAGACAAACAATGCGTAGAATCAATATGCTCCCATAGATGGTAACAGATGATACACAGGGGTCTATATGAGCTTGGGTTCCCCAGAGGTTTGCCAATCTTTGAGAGTAGGACCAGCCTCTGCCTTTTCCATCTATTCGGAAATATACCGTCTTGAAGGCATCTAGTAAAAACTTTTGAAAATGCTGATGGGGTTGTATGCACTGCCAGCAATATTTGGGATACCATCAGGACCGGGAGCCTTGTTGTTTTTTAAACGGTTGGCCGCACTTTCAATTTCCTCTTTCTTTACAGGAGGAACACAGGCATTTGCCATAGCATCTATTGATGCTGGCAATGGTTGGGGATCCGCCCGCGGAAAAAGAGTCTCTACTACTTCTTTAGGCAACTTCGGGCATGTTGGCATCTGCATTTGGCTAGCTTTGAACTTTTTCATTACCACTTTATACAATGATTTTGTTTTTGTCTTCTTTAATCAAACATTCAAGAGTTTTCCTTTCGTTTGGTATATGAAAAGTATTGGTTGATATCTTCTAAGTATGTTCATTTGATTCAAATATATGGGCATAAATGATTTTCCATACAAAATCACTTCNCAATGATTTTGTTTTTGTCTTCTTTAATCAAACATTCAAGAGTTTTCCTTTCGTTTGGTATATGAAAAGTATTGGTTGATATCTTCTAAGTATGTTCATTTGATTCAAATATATGGGCATAAATGATTTTCCATACAAAATCACTTCGTCATCGTTTTGCAAACACGTGCATGCGTTGGAAGTGAGGGAAGGAGACAAAAAGTATGTATGTGTGCGTAAGTACATATTTCGGCTTTTGATAAAAAGATGGCGCAGTATTTATAACCTAATCGCGCGTATGTACATATGTATGTAAATACATACATACGTACATATGTTGATTGCAGTTAATGTTAGGGCTGCCAGATATCTCTGTTGCTAAACCAGGACACTTTAGGGAGGACCTCTTAAACTTTGTGCTAAACTCGGGAAAATTCAATAAATTTGCGTACAAATTTGCAACATTCTAATCAGACTTTTTATAAAAATTTTTAAAATGAAGTTTTCCAGCCCATTAAATTTTAGTTGATTTTTGGCATTGTTTTTACTGAGAGTTTCTTCTTCGGCCGCTGTGGTGTAGTGGTGAGCAGTGCGCGCTTCCACTCCGCAGCACCTGGGTTGAAGCCTTGGTCAAAGCAACATCAAAAAAAAAATATATAGAAAAAAGGTTTTTTCTTAACAGCGGTCGTCCCTCGGCAGGCAATGGCAAACCTCCGAGTGCATTTCTGCCATGAAAAACAGCTTCTCATAAAAATACAATCGCCGTTCGGAGTCGGCGTTAAATTGTAGGTCCCTCCGCTTTGTGTGACAACATCAAGGCGCACGCCAAAAATCGGAGGAGAAGCTCGGCCAAACACTAACATATATGTAAGCGCCAATCTATTATTATTATTATTCTTCCATACAAACTATTGAAATATACCAGTAGTTATTCCTTTTAACAAAATACACGTCTTAGCAATTCGTTTCCTCAAAATCTAATGTCCTCTATTTCATTTATTTGCTTTTCAAGATGGTATCCTATGCCTTAAGCCCTAGACACATAAACATGTGCAAATTTGCATAACTTAAGGACTAAACACAAAACCTTAGGCCTGGTTCAGAGAGGCGATCTCAATCTACGCTTATGTGTATACGTACAGACACATATTCCTACAACTCGGCCGTCCTGACTTGTAGAATCTCCCGATTCTACTCTGTTTCTTGGGATGTGCTACGCGGTCCTGGTTAAAATCACATTCGCGTTATACCACGTTAATGCTTCGCCTTTCAACTTAAGCAGCAACAGTATTCCAAGTGCTTCATCGCTCACCTTCGTGGCATGTTGAAAATGTCGAAGCTGAGAACGCCCCATCTCGAAATCTTCCACGGCATCGTACTCAGTCACCAGCTCTTTCATTGAATCGGACAGGAAATCAGGCTGCGCGCTGTCTGCTGCTACCTGCACATTGTCTTTTACTTTTTCGAGCTCCAACTTCAATTTTAGCGGTTCGAATTCTTTTTCCAACAGAGGTGTTTCCGCACAGTTTATTTCACGGGTGTTACTTGGGCCGCACCCTAATTCGCTGTTTTGTAAGCTAACAATTTCTTCCGAAAAAATACGCCGCTCCTCGTCGTTGCCATTATTCGCACCATCGCTGTTATTTGCGTCATTGCCGTTGTTTGGTCCACCGCCGCTAGTCGCACCATTGCTGGCATCTTCGCCGTTTTTATCGTTGTCGTTAGATGTACCATTGCCACTATCAATATCAGATGACACCGTAGTTTTGGCACCACATTTTTTCAGCCCACGATCACTTCCTGCCGGCAGTACTTTGTCATGGTGACGCTCGCTGCCAGAGTAATTCACATCGTTACAGCTACTTGTATTTACCGCTACCTCGTTGTATATTTGCATAGATTCTTAGAGACGCTCATCATTTTCTGGTTATTTTCCGTCGTCCGCGCTTTTGCGGTGATTCGAAATTTTTCTGGAGACCGCACCTTTGTCGTCCGCACCTTTGCCGTCCGCACCTTTGTTGTCCGCACCTTTGTCGTCCGCACCTTTGCCGTTCGACCCTTTGCCGCTGATCGCCTCTTCGTCGTTGTCCTTTTCAAAATTTTGCCATCACTCGTAACGAGCACTTCAGGATGCTCTATTGGAGCTTCACCGACCCCTGGGCATACGCCGCTTGCTTCCACTGAGAGCTCACTCAGCCGTGCAGCTAAATAATCTGTTGACCCACTCGCACTGAGGCCAACAGCCGTGCACCTGCGCACCCGTGCAACCGAGTACCTTTTCGCACTTATAACTTCGCGATTCATTTTTTAGCAAAACTTAGAACTTTTTTTTTTTAGGTTGGAAGGGTTCAAGACCAATTCTGATGAAATATACCAGTAGTTATTCCTTTTAACAAAATACACGTCTTAGCAATTCGTTTGCTCAAAATCTAATGTCCTCTATTTCATTTATTTGCTTTTCAAGATGGTGTCCTATGCCTTAAGCCCTAGACACATAAACATGTGCAAATTTGCATAACTTAAGGACTAAACACAAACCCTTAGGCCTGGTTCAGAGAGGCAATCTCAATCTACGCTTATGTGTATACGTACAGACACATATTCCTACACTATGTTCGATAATTCTTTTTATATGGAAGACACTGTCAGCAAAAAACAAGTAAGAAAGTCTAAGTTCGGGCGGAGCCGAACATTAAATACCCGGCGCAAGTATTAAATATATGTTTTCCACCTTTCCGAAAGCTACCGCTACATGATAATATTTATCGATTTTAGGAAATTGTAAACATCGATGGCAAACATCGAATTTTGAACCGATATTATCGATGTTTCAAAAATAACGATACATCGTTTGCATCCCTAAATACACGAGAGTTCGATGTACTCAATGGTGCAACAGGTCGATTTAGTCTGACATTCACGGCACCTTTTCTCACTTGTCGATTTTTAGTAATAACTCGAGCTCAGCATCACCTCACATCTCTTTTTTGCAATTGGACTTCCTTTACCGTTTCCAATACCTGTTTTGAATATTCGTCAAATCGGATCATAAAAAAAGATTTTTGGTAATAACTCAACTCCAGCGCCAACTGGCGGGTTAAATTGTGAAACTAAACTATCCAGAGACTCACTCAAACACACACACAACTTTTTTGAAATCCCTCCGGCCATTTAAGATTTCACTCACAAACATACCTACAGAAGAATTATATACACATTCAAAGATAAGGAAAAGTCACTTTGCCATGCCCTCTTTTCAAAGAGCCTACTTTTCTCCATGAGTATGGGATTGATTTCATATATCTCCATACGAAGTTCCAGTACTGTACCATGAACACTTCCAGAGATATGCAGTATCAAATCCGGCTTGTATGGTAGGTGCCACGCCCCCTTTACCAGTAGCTCCATATTTTCTCAATGACTATGCGATTAATTTCATATATCTCCACACCAAGTTCCAGTACTCTACCAAGAACAATTCTAGAGATATGCAATAAGAAAAATTCGACTTGTATGGGAGGTGCCACGCTGGTATAAGTTCCAGTACTCTACCATAAAAACTTGCAGAGATACTTATTATGAAAAATTCGGTTTATATGGGAGGTGCCACGATCCATTTTCAAATAGTACGAAATTTTATTCATGAGTATGCGATAGATTTCTACTCTACCATGAACATTTCCAGAGATATACAGTATGAAAAATTCGGTTTGTATATGAGGTGCCACGCTCCTTTTCCAATAGCTCCAATTTCTCTCCACGAATATGTGACTGATTTCATATATTTTCGTACCAAGTTCAAAAATTTTACCATGAAGGCTTCCACTACTTACTTTAGTTAGGATTAGACATGGGTTAGCCAAGGATTAGAGACATGAGCATCTTAAAAGTAATAAGGGATTTAATTTTTTTTTTAATTTTGAGTTGCGTCGTTATTGCAGAGGACCATCGGCATGTGAATTCATATATTTCGATAATGAAATAAATTCGAGCATAAATACGATTTTTAGTTAGATATACATATTATTTTTCCTGTTATCAACACATATTTTGAATCTGAGGCGAATCGGACCATAAACACGATTTTTAGTAATAACTCGACTCCTACGCCACCTGGCGGCTTTTTTTTTTGCAGTGGTATTGTTTTTCCTATTGTCAATACACTTCTCAAATATGAGGCGAATCGGACCATCTGCTATTCGGAAGGTAGACAAATTCAAGAAACGTATATCATAAAAATCGGTCCAGCCGTTCTTGAGTTATAAATGGTGTAACTAACACGACTTTGTTTTATATATATATATAGATTATAGGCAATTAACAGTGCCCTAAACTTTGAAGCTCCTACAGCATAAATTCAGATATCTGTCTTTTAGTATCACTGCAATTTTTGTGTATAACAACAATTACCACAAATTTTTGTGTATGACAACCAGCGTTGCCATAAGTCAAGATTTATCTTGAAAATTAAGGTTTTTCGGGCTGTTTTTCATTAAAAAGTTCAAAACAAGATTTCTTAAAAAGCAAAATTTTACACTGAAAATATCTTCGAAATGATGATTTTTGTGTATGATGTAAAATTTTTAAAGTTTAAGTTAAAATTGTTAACTTATTTATATTATCCTTGTTACATAATTGTAAGCAGCAAATGAAGGAAAAGAACAAACGGTCCCTTGTATCCCCTCTAGTTTATGTAAATGACAACAATGGAAATTTTCAAGTCAACTGCCATTCAAGCTGATCAGTCTACGTGGACAAATGTATAACGAGAAAAAAAGTAGCGGTAAGCTTTATAAAATAATATCCATGTAAAAATATCAATAAAAAATCTAATTAAAAAGCTCAAAATTGTTATGGAACTTTGTCGAATTTTCTTAACTTTTGTACACAGACTGAAGTTTGGACTTACATGGTGTTTGATAGATAACGAGCTATTCTTTCATAAAAAAAGAACAAGTAATTTTTAAACAAAAAACACAAGTGACTTCAAATCTCATATAAATATTGATCGTCAATTTCTTCATGATTTAATGAATGGCTCTAAACCAAATTAGTAAGGGGGCCACCCTTGAGTTACCACCTTTCCGATAAACTGGAATTATCGAAATCAGTTCAAGTGGTCCAACGTTATGCGGTAACATATATACATAAAAAAAATATTCGCACGAATTGATAAACTCTTCCTTTTTTGAAGTAGGTCAAAACTTGCAAAATGTCGCTTCCCTATTTATATTTTCGCCAGTGTATATATACATATGTAAACTGTGCTACACATTTTGTGATGACACGAGCAAATACTCATTTTAAGTTTAAGTTGTTATAAAAAGGACTTTATAACTTGAAATTGGTAATTTTTTCAACCAACATAATAAGGGCTATTTGCAGCCGTAAAGCCAATATCGAATTTCTTTTAATGTATTTTTTAATGAAGATTTTTTGGGATCGAAAAGATTTTTTAAGCTTTAAAATCTTATGTTGAAGATTTTTTTGGAAAAAATTAAGATTTTTAGGGCACTTTCTCTGGCAACACTAATTTTACAGCAGTTTGGCCCAATAAAATTAGTTTGCTGTGAGAGTCGCCAAACTCGCTCTCTCCGAGTTTGCTGGAACAAAAAGTGCGCGCAGTTTGCCAAACAAAATTTCTGCATAACACCAACCTAAAGCTGATGCCACATAAAACTTTTGCTGCGCTTTACGTGACAGATTCGCTTTGACAGATAAGATGAATTGTATAAAAATGCACAAAGCATGCCACATAGATCGTTGAAGCTGCAGCGCGAAGCGAAAAGATGGCCAACTCCCATCTTTTTGCGCGCTTTGACAATCAGCCGGTTTAATATTTATTTTGTTTCGTCCAAATTCGAGTTTTCATGTAGAAACATAAAACTTAATCACATAGCTGATTTTTTTAAAGCAAAATATATAAAATCCATAGCAATTTTAACGAGTAAAATAGCAGTACAAAATTGTTTTCTTGGCGTTCATTGTGGCATACCTTTTGCGTCTGGCGCTTTGCTGGCAAAGTTATAAACAGGGACGTGAACCGGATGAAAAATTTGGTCGGTTCGGAACAGCGGTTCGAACCGTTTTTGCACTTTTGGATTGCTTCGTCAAAGCGGTCTTTTTGGTCTTTGAACCGGGGTTTCGGTTCGGTTCAACGGTTCGAAAAACGAAAAAATAACGCGCAAGTTTAAGTGTCAAGTGTCAAGTGCAACCACGCGCAAGGTTAAAGGTCAAGTGTCTGTCAAATGAGATAGGTTGCCTTTACATTTGATATTCTGCCTTATCCTGAGTTTCGCCTGAAAAAAAAATCACCCGAAAATTTGTCATCCGCCCATAGCAAAACCATGGAAACCGAGAGTGAAAAGTGAACCGGTTCGGGAAAAATGAAACTCATGATAAGGCTGATTGTCACATGGTAAACAAACATGGTAGGTATTACCATGTTTAACAAAACGAAAAAAAATTGGTATTGAAAATTGGTTGAAACCTTTATGCAAAGCGGTTCGGATCAAACATTTGTGGAAAATTTCGGTTCGGTTAATGGTTCAGTTAATTAATAGAAAAAATCGGGTTTCACGTCCCTGGTTATAAATGTCACCCAAAGCTACAAAGTTTTATCTGGCATCAGCTTAAAGCCTGATATACAGTTCAATGCGAGCGTGAGCGTGAGCTTTTTATTTTGACCAATATCTTCGTTATTACATAACTTTTTGCAATACTTGATACATCAAAAGATAGAGAATTAAAATATCTTTCAGAATTATAGAATAAAAACTAATTTAAAATGCATAATATGCCTTTTTTCAAAGCTCACACTCAATTGTGTGCGTACGCAAAGCATTCGCATGTGAACGACAAGTTTTGACAGATGTGTGTGAGCGTCCATAAGAATACAAATGGAATTCTTTGCCTTTGCGAAAGTTCACGCTCACGCTCGCATTGAACTGTATATCAAGCTTAAGTCCAAGCTTCTTCCAACTTGCACTTTATTATACTAAAATTTGATGGGCTACAAAGGCCCCTATTATAAGTTGCATTCGATCTTCGGCTGTGGTCGAAAGTGCTGATCGAACGAATTTTCATTTGGTGTTATGGAGCTCATTTGATGAAGAATAGCGCTATTGTGAATTTCGCTCGTTTAGGTTGTTCACAATAGTATATTTTCACCGCTGAGAAGCTTTGTTTACAAATCGAGCAAACTAAATAGTGTGCTAATACATATCGTCGCCTGGGTAAAAGATTGTCGTAAGCTAGCGCTGCCAGATATCTCTGTTGCCAAACCGGGACACTTTAGGAAGGGCCTCTCGCTCCATTCCCTTTCATTTCGACGTGCGAAAGGATGTAGTAAAATTTTACTTTGACAAACAAAAACAAAAACATAAAAACATGCGATCATGAGATCATTACAACGTACGCCAACAAAGCAAAACCACTTATCACAACTAATGCATGAACCGTTTTTTATTCTTTGTAAATTACTTATTTATTTATACTAAATATATCAAAAAACATAAAAATAAAATTTCTAAACTTTGTGCTAAACTCTGGAAAATTCAATCAATTTGCAACATCCTAATCAGACTTTTTATACAAATTTTGAAAATGAGCATATTAAATTTTAGTTGATTTTTGGTATTGTTTTTACTGAGAGTTTCTTCCATACAAACTATGTTCGATAATTCTTTTTATATGGAAGACACTGTCAGCAAAAAAAATAAATGCTAAAAATCAACGAAATTTGCTGGCAACTTCAGACTTGTACTTTATTAATTGGCTCAAAAGCTACATTTTCAAAATTTGTCTAAAAGCTCTGATTAGAAATTGTGATCTGATGAAAGACCCTCCGAGCCAATAATTTTGTTCGGCAGTGTACTTATAAGTACTCTACGA
>NW_016160815.1:2641-3155 GCF_001687245.7 Rhagoletis zephyria | reverse complement strand
GCCGGGGTGTATAGATTTTAAGTAAATTTGCGTCCTTAAATTTCGAAATATTGAAAATTCAAGCATATCTGAAATTTACCGTTATATGAAATGCGGCCTCAATTTTAGTCCGATTTCAACAATTTTCAACGGTTTGCTTTTATGTGGCAAGCACAATAACCATACCGAGCTTGGTGCAAATTACTAGAACGGTTAGCGAGAAGTCTAGGTTTCATGAAAGAAAAAAATTTAAGTACAAGATAACATTAAATTTTCAGTAATATTTTTCGTTGCTGTGAACTTGTTTCAAAACTTCTGTCTTTTCCTTAATATAATTGTAAAACTCTGTGCACGTCATTTTGAACGTATTTAGGTACATATACTAATCATCAACTATTGCTTGTGCAAAGTTCAACTATCTCGAAATGTAACTATTTCACAAATTAAACCGGTGCACTGAGAGAAAGAAGTTTAGAATTAAAAAAGCGTGCTAAATTAAAAAAATACGCATATGAAAGAGCACCAACCCAACTCG
>NW_016160815.1:2401-2628 GCF_001687245.7 Rhagoletis zephyria | reverse complement strand
TGTGCACGTCATTTTGAACGTATTTAGGTACATATACTAATCATCAACTATTGCTTGTGCAAAGTTCAACTATCTCGAAATGTAACTATTTCACAAATTAAAACGGTGCGCTGAGAGAAAAAAGTTTAGAATTAAAAAAGCGTGCTAAATTAAAAAAATACGCATATGAAAGAGCACCAACCCAACTCGTAATACATTTAAGTATACAAATTTTAGTATTTAGTATA
>NW_016160815.1:0-2150 GCF_001687245.7 Rhagoletis zephyria | reverse complement strand
AGCACCAACCCAACTCGTAATACATTTAAGTATACAAATTTTAGTATATAGTATAGAAATATTCAATTCAAATACGCCCATATTAAATTGAGGCGATTTGCAATTACCGATTGCTTTTTCATAATTAGGTTAAAAAAATATTTAAATTCCATGCTGGTTGTAATGGGAATTGAACCTTGACTATCCGGAAATTAGCAAACTGTGGCAAGCATCTTCGCGCACTCAGCTACAGCCAGACATGTAAATGTGCATTTAAATGTTCAGTTTGATTCAACACCACGTGTGCGTTTATGAAAGTATTGTTTTTAAAACGAACATTTTAAAACGATAATCAAATAAAACATATTCATGTTTACTATGCGTTATTTCCCCCAGTAAATTCATAAAATTTTTCTTAATATTACAACGCGTTTTATCTATCAAATCGAAAACCGGGACACTTAAACGAAACCCGGGACATTTTAAGGTTGGACCGGGACACCGGGCCAAATAGTCTAAAACCGGGACGTCTGGCAGCCCTAGACTTATGGGATCTCAGTAGAAAGGTATTTTCACACTGTTTTTATTTCTGGCCAGAAAAACGTCATTCGGGTCCCATCTTGTTTTTTCGAATACCAACATATCTTAATTCAACTTTGAATGACGTTCGTTCATCCTACCTTTCTCTTTCATCCTTTGAATGAGTTTCTTAGCAAAGAAATAAAAAGGGTGAGCAAATATCTTTCCAATGACACCNTTGATAAAAAAAGACACGTTT
Organism: Rhagoletis zephyria; assembly: GCF_001687245.7. NCBI lineage: Eukaryota > Metazoa > Arthropoda > Insecta > Diptera > Tephritidae > Rhagoletis > Rhagoletis zephyria. The sequence goes on along the minus strand of NW_016160815.1, from coordinate 1,393 downwards.
TTTTATTTTGAAAAAAATTTCTTAGAAGTCGCGCTGGTCGGTTTTTTATAAAAACGCTGATGTTCTCAATTTTTTTATTTTCTTGACATGTTAATATGCAGCTAAAAATGTGGTTTTTACATATAATTACTCTGGTATTATTGGAGAACTTTCCTTTAATTACACACCTGTCTTGGACAATTAGAATGGGTCTAGTTCCCGAAAATATGATCTCGAAAAGACACTAGTAAAATTAAAACGTTGATACTGAACGATTTACGCATTGTCATGGGTTGGAACTTGTTACCAGGGGGTTCCTGGGGTTGCTAATTAGGAATCTGAAGTCAGTTTTTCGAAATTCAAAATGGCGGATAAAAAATGGCTGTCCATTTTTTAAAAAATGAATCTGAAGTCAATTTTTTGGTGGATCCAAAATGGCGACCAACTTTGAAAAAATGATTGGATTTGTTTGAAACTCTTAACCGCCATTTTGAATTTTGAAAATCTGACATCAAAATCGTAATCAGAACCCCAAAAACCCACCGGAAACGTATTTTAACCCTTGACAATGTTTAAAACGTTCAGTATCAACGTTTTAATTTTAGTAATTTTTTTTATTTGATCGCCATATTAGATCCGCCATTTTGAATTAAAAAAAAATTTGACTTCAGATTCGTAATCGGCGACCACAAAAACTCTCGAGTGCCGGGTTTCGAACAAATCCAATCATTAAAAAAAAAAATAGACCGCAATTTTGGATCCGCCATTTGGAGTTTCGAAAAACTGACTTCATATCCCTAATTAGCAACCCCAGAAACCGGGTAACAAGTTCCAACCCATGACAAGGCGTAAATCGTTCAGTGTCAACGTTTTAATTTTACTAGTCTCTTTTCGAGAGCATATTTTCGGGCACTAGGCCCATTCTAACTGCCCAAGACAGGTACGTAATTAAAGTAATGTTCGCCAATGATACCAGAGTAATTATATGTAAAAAACAAACTTTTAGCTGCATTTTAACATGTCAACAAAATAAAAAAATTGAGAACATCAGCGTTTTTATAAAAAACGACCAGCGCGACCTCTATGAATACTTTTTTTTTTCAAAATAAAACACACGTTTCTCTTTTTTTATCACAAATAACAATAATTTGAGATAGCGGTTATGAATTTCCAAAAAAAAAAAAATTTTAACCACTCTAATGCACATATGCACATTAGAGTGGTCCAAAAAAATTAAGTTGGAATTTTAATGCCGGCACCCCCTAGGATTGTTCTATATCGAAAAAAATATACCCCTATTTTTTTATTTTGAAATCAAAAAATATTTAGGGGGTGCTCAANCACACGTTTCTCTTTTTTTATCACAAATAACAATAATTTGAGATAGCGGTTATGAATTTCCAAAAAAAAAAAA
>NW_016160814.1:56296-59000 GCF_001687245.7 Rhagoletis zephyria | reverse complement strand
TTTTTAGAAAGCGGCGACTGTCTCCTTTCTATTGGGGGGTGTTTTGGGAAAAAGAATGAGAGACAAAAGATAAGATATAACTCAGTAAGCATTAAAAATATAAACCTTTCCATGGCAAATATTTATTTAATCTGTAATTTAATTTAATTTATTTAATTTAATAAATAATGGACATCACTGGGGCAGCAGCCCCAGGTTTACCACACAGAAAGGGAATTCTAGTTACCTCATCCTTCCCCAAGGCGGGGCGGTAGCCCCAGTTGGTGCACACCAAAAGGAGAATTCTATTTGGTGGCTTTTCGTAAAGTGGGGACTGTCCTCTTTAGAATGGGGGGAGTTTAGGGGGGGTTTGGAGAGGGCGAGATTCAGACACAAGTATCTGAACAAATATATCCAAAACTATAAATAGCGGGGTGGGGAAATGTTTAGCTATTTGTACAACGATTTATGGGTGGGGGCGGAGGGGGAGGGGGTGTGGGCCCCACAAATCCCCCCTAAACGAAAGAGGATTGACGCCGCTTTATGAAAAGTCACCCCTCCCCCCCAACCCCTCCCACAGACCTATGGGGAGCTGTTTGAAAATAGGGGAATTTTAGATTTTTTTCTACCGCCCCAGTGATGTAACCTTGGGAAAGGATGAGGTAACTAGAATTCCCTTTCTGTGTGGTAAACCTGGGGCTGCCGCCCCAGTGATGTCTATTTTGGTTACTGGGTGTTTTATAAAAATATCTTGTATATAAAAATGTATATACAAATTTATAACAAAAATTTGCAACAAATACCATATTTCCAACCGACATTATTGTTAAATTAGTGCACAGATTTAGTAAATTAAATTTTTGTAATAAAGCGTGAACTGTTGTCTACAAGTGTGTGTACAAGTTTTTTGATTCGATTCATGCGTTTGGGCACAGCAATCCAAAATCGTTGTACAAATTCATAAACAGTACCCGCGGGGTGTATTGGTACATACATATTCATAACATACCTGTTTGAAAAGGTTATTCGCACGATCCACTATGGTTTTTGGGAGATTTATTCGATCAGCCATCGTTGAGATTTCTTTAAAAGCTGAAATCAATGACCTGTCGGAACTGCTCATTGTGCGCCTATTTTGATATTTTGGTGCGCCAAAAGAATCGTAAGAAGCGGACCCGGTCCCAGGTCCAATTATAGTAGATAAATCGCTGCCACCCAGCAATGGATTTTCCGCCCCACCAACGCGACTGGGGTCAACTCCGCTTTTCTCATTACTAAATGTACGCCATTCAGATCCCACATCAATGACGCGGTCACCAACTACAAGCCCACAATCCGAACATATCATGTCTCCAGCCCGATAGTCCTCAATTAGTGGTGCGTCTGGATGCGCGTAACAACACAATTTGTTGTTACCATCGACCCTAACACCATGAAAATACTGCGTTCAATAGATTTCGCTATTTAACTTTGTTTGAATATACGTCCATACCTGCTCAAGCTTGCCATCTTTCCAGCGATGCAAAAAAAAACATCGATGTTTGCTATTCTGTATCGAATATAACCGATGTTTTCGACTTTCCGATATACATCGATATATCGATGGACTTTTTTCGATGCATCGACTTTTGTGCGTACATAATTAGGCTATCTGCACACTTGTCGTGCGTTATCGTCTACCCCTGAAATTTTGACCCGAGCACGTGCATTTCAAATGAGATCTGCACACTTGTCGTTATCGGCTAGTTATCGGCAAATCGTAGAAGATCTGGAAACGGTTAAGTACGGCGCTGTCGTTTACTAATCGTTGTACACGCATTGTTTGTTTACATTTTATGGGGAAAAATTAGTGGAAAAGTTGATCTTTGCATTAAAATTGCATAAAAATTAGTATTTTTTTGAATAAAATCTGTGGAAATTATTAAAAAGTGGATAATTGTATTAAAACTCCATAAATGTGTGCGTTTTAACTATAAAATGTGACGAAATTGTAAAAACTCTCTGTGTGCATGCACAAAACACATTTCAGGAAAAGAAAAGAAGAGATATTTCTGAAAAATGATACCTAGAATTGTTGCAGCACAGTCTATATTTAAAAAATTGCAGGTTTTTGTAAATATTTCGCGGAAATATCAACAAGAAAAACAGACAATACCTGCTCCAAGTGAATTTTTAGACGCCAAATGAATTGAAATATCACGACCGAGTGTGCGTAAGTGTAGTCGTCATGTAATCGTTGCATCATGATTGTAACGATGAAGCAACCGTGATTGGACGACCAATGTGCAGAAAGCCTTAGTCTGTTCCAATAGCAGTCAGCCCTGCCAGCCAAAAGTGGTGAAAAATCTGGTGAAACCGCGGGTTTCAGTCACTTCAAAACTGGTGACAAAACTGGGACATTTGTATGGGCGGTGTGCAGATTGTCACCACTTTCCCCCTGTACGTGTGATCCTTGCATCACTGTCGCACTCATTCAGATACTTCGTAAGGAAAACATATAGCTGCACTCGTCTAGCATTGCCCACTTCAGCTGGCGCAGGGTTGCATTCTCTTCACAGCGAATTCAAAATAACCTTAAAAACAATAAATAAAAAATCTTAAACTTTTTTTTGATTTTTATTTTGCAAAATTTATTTTTCAAAATGCATTGTTAACCTAATATACATAGTTAGTAATCAATATTATGAATAAAAATTACAATTAACATTAATAATAAAGATATTTT
>NW_016160814.1:44772-52252 GCF_001687245.7 Rhagoletis zephyria | reverse complement strand
TGTCCGCTCGCATAAATAGCTTAAAGAATGAAACGCAAACTTCACAATAGAAGACGTGGCATGGTTTATTCTCTGTAAATATGTAGAGTTACAATAGCAAATAAATAATTATATTACAGTCAAATTACTCGCTTTCGGCTTTCTTCTATGCCGCGGACAGAACAATATTAACTTCTGACAAACGGAAGAGGCAATTTATATTCAATTTCGTAGATAGAATTTACTGTTAATAGCCGGCAAGAAATACGGAACAGACAAACTAATAATAACTAATACATGAGTTAGGGATAACAAAAAACATAGAACAAAGAGTGATCGATATCGATTATTCAGGGTTGCCGTCATCAACATCCCCGCCACCGTGAATCGATTCCGAACGAGGAGATTCACCACTCTTCCCATCGACATCCAAAACGGCTAATTTCGAAACAGGTCGTCGTAAAACACCACTANGACCCATGCAGCAGATCTAACTTCAATGTCCCCAATATCCCTTTTTACACAAAATCTCCTAAAAAATAATAAATATTTCATTAAACAGGATAATACTGAAATTTTCAAAAGCAATATACCTGACATATAAAACAACTATATTTCAAGACTAATTATTTCTCGCTTCTGTAAACTTAAGTTTACAAAAAGTAGGGAACTTTTCCAGTATTTACGCCATGAACCTAAATATACTACAGTGGAATATGAAAGGTTTCTTTAACAATTTCACAGAACTGCAGATGCTTATAAAGCAACACAACCCGAGCATTATTGCACTTCAAGAAACCCATTGTTGTCACAGACACACCCCATCTCTACCAAATAATTATTCCAAATATTTTACAAATGCCGCAGCAAACACAACATCAAAACAAGGTGTTGGTTTATTAATTAAAAACCACATCCCTCATAAACAAGTTGACATAAACTCCCCGCTACAAGTAGTTCTGATTGAGGTCGAACTTAGCATTAAATTTACACTAGCGTCTATTTATATCCCACCTTCCCAAAGATTTTGCAGCATCGATCTAACCGATATTTTTGATTCAGTTAACACCCCATTAATAGTACTAGGCGACTTTAACGGGTGGAGTAACATATGGGGCTCCAACTCCACCAATCACAGGGGACTCACTATCGAAAATGCTATAAGACTGTCTGATCTATGCGTTCTGCACGATGGTAGCCCGACTCACTTCTCAACTCACTCTTCTTTTACCCACGTTGATATCTCCTTTTGCTCACCACCTCTATTCCCACTTATAAAATGGCAAATACTTAACGATCTTCACAATAGCGACCACTTTCCGATTATTTTAAAATTCTCATTGAACACCAACATTTCCCACCGTACCAAGGCCCCACCTAAGTTCCTCTTAGATCATGCCGACTGGATTAACTATGCAAAGCAAGTCGACCTCGAAATGGAAGCTCATCCCCTATCAAACTCCCCAAATCAAGAAGCAGCTAATGTTGCCAAAGCGATCCGAGCAGCAGCAAACCGTTGCATTCCACAGGTAGCATACCGTCCAGAAACCCATGTTCCCTGGTGGAATAAAATGCTTTCAAATCTCCGAAGGGAAAAAATGCAAGCTTGGTATAATTTCAAAAGTAACCCAACGCCATTAAATCTTATTAATTTCAAAAGGCGCAATGCTATCTTCCGTAAAGAAATGAAAGCTCAAAAAAGGCTTAGCTTCCAGAAGTTTACGGAATCTGTCTCCCCCAACTCCTCTGTTTCCGATATATGGAGCAGAATCAACAGACTTTGCAATAGAAATCCATACAAACCCCTTCGGACCCATCAGTAATTTCAAATCATTTTGCCTCAGTGTGGTCAAACCTCTCTGATGATACCAATTTCCCCAATCAGTTTAGAAGTGAAAAATTGTATGCCCTAAATCATCTAACACCTCTTGGCGAAATACACCCGAAAGCAAAGCTCATCGAAAAAGTAATCACTGCGACAGAATTATCGATGTGCTTCGCAATAGCGAAAGGAAAAACTCCTGGCTTCGACCGCATTTCTTACAAGATGTTAAAAGAAATGTCCCATTTTGGAAAATCTCGATTGCTATGCCTCTATAACACTATATTTGATACCGGTATCATCATATATGTAATACTTCTATATTGGCAGTAAGCTATCTTCTCAATGTGTAAGCATTCCGAAATCAAAGCGAGACAGTCTAGTACGGTTTTTGTCAGTGTATTGTGTACTTGAGTGCCGTTTTTGTATATGTGTTGTGTACATGTTTATTTAGAAACGTATGCGTTCCTTTTCTTTCGTACGTGTTTATTGATATATCTGTACTGTAGTGTTTTCGGACGGTACTAGCTCTTACTGCCAATATAGGAGTATTACATATATGGGTATCATACCACAAAACTGGAAAGTCGACACTGTAGTTCCTATCCCTAAGGCAAATAAAAATCCCCTTTCAACTGACGGATACCGTCCTATTTCTCTTCTGTCTTGCTTATCAAAAGTGTTAGAACGGATAATAGCAAATCGTATTGCATGGCTCACTGAGTCGCAGTTACTCATCAACTCTAACCAAGTAGCCTTCAGACCTAACAGAGGCTGTACAGACGCCCTCCTTCACATAGACTTCTATGTGACAAAAGCTCTCTCAACCCGCAATCACGTCTCCATGCTATCACTAGATTTTGAAAAATCATTTGACCGGATAGGACTCCATAGTCATCTTAAACCGCCTTCGTTCGTGGGGAATTGGTCCCAAAATGTTCTCTTTTGTCAAGTCCTTCCTACAAAATAGAAAATTCCGCGTCAGAATACAAAACGTATTCTCCGAGACGTATACCCTAAATAATGGCGTACCGCAAGTTCCCCATTATCGGTAGTGCTCTTCAGCATCGCCTTCAACGAAATAAGCAACATAATAAAATCAAATAACTATGTGGATCATTGTATTTATGCAGATGATGTTTACATACTCTGTAGAAGGAATAAAAATACAGAAAACAATTTAATTTTTAAGAACATTATAAAAGATATTCTGGATTGGACCAAATATTCCGGAGCTAAAATATCTCTAGAAAAAAGTAAAAATTTCCACATTTGTAGGAAACACTCGTGTGATTCTTACAACCATAATTTAGCTGTAAATAATGTTCAAATAGAGAATGTAAAAAAACTTAAAATCTTAGGTATTATATTTTCCAATAATTACCGCTGGACGGACCAATGTTTGAATATCAAAAGAGCATTAGCTGCCAGAATAAACCTTATTACGTATCTCGCAAGTAAAAAATGCCATGTACATACTGTAATATAGCATAGCACACTTTTATGTGACGTGCCCTTTAGCACACTTATGTGTACTTATGTGTCTTGACCTTAAGTACGTATAATATTGCGCTGCCTCTCGAACGCTCCATTGTTAATAAACCCAACACTAGAATTATCCATATACATATGAATAAACCACCACTACATTTTCTACCACTAAGCAACGTGCTCAAGTAATTTCTTTTCCTCCGGCTGTTAATAAGTATATATATTGTAAGTACAATATATGTGTACTATTTGAAGTGGATATTCGTAAGTACGAATATACTACAAACTGGCGACGAGTCAAAAGAAAAAAATACAATAATTCAACAGGAAGAATTAATGAAATTGATGATGGTGGTACCACAATTTGAGCCCAGCATCGAGACATGGGCAATATGGCGCGAAAAACTAGACATTCACTTAGCTGAAATAAAATGTGAAGAAGAGGAAGAAAAGAAGAATGTGTTGCTGAAGACGGTGGGTACGGCCGCATATAGTACACTACACAGTTTATGTAGTCCGAAAACTCCTCGACAAAAACTTTTAAAGAATTGTGCCTAATTTTAGAGACACATTATACGCCCCCAGTAATTGTGTTCCAAGAACGAAAAAAGTTTCATCTATCCAAACAGATTAGATAGCGAAACAGCGGCAGAGTGGTACACTCGTGTAAAAAAGCTTGCGTTAACCTGCAAATTTAAAATTTGAAAATTAAAATGCATTCATTAAATAATTTACGGAAAGACAATTAGAAAATTGTGTGAAGAAGCTGAAACTATTACTTGTGAAGAGGCTTTAAGAAAAGCAATGGTTCTGGAGTGCAAAATGGCGGCAAAGGCCGAAAATAAAAATGAGGTTAGCGTGAATTTCATGAAAAAGAAGAAAAATTTCAACAAAGATGCGAGTCAATCTAACAAAAACGAGCGAAAAACGAGTAGTCATTGCGGTTGGCGTAACCATGAGTCGAAAAATGCAAATTCAAGAAAAGCAAATGCAATTCATGCGGTAAAATTGGACATCTTGCTTCTGTATGCCGGATGAAAGTACAATTAAATTACGTATCTAATAGTAGTAAGGTTGAAGATGATTGCAAAGATGATATTTTTAATTATTATATTTTTAGTGTAAATGATCAAAAGCCGAATGAGGTGTATTCTCTTTCTGTGTCGTTTGATGGTATTGAGGTTAGAGCAGCCTGCGATCAGGTGCACCGTGTACGCTGATATCAGAGAAATTTTTCAAACAACATTTTAACAAAACTATTCTTAAGTGTAACACAACCTATCTTGATTATAGTGGTGATCGCATACAAATTGTTGGTGAGTACAATGCACAGATTATGTACTTGGGTATTAAGAAAGAGATTACTGTAGTTGTGACCAAACATGATAACCCACCTCTGTTAGGTAGATCATTTTTACGCGCGTTCAATTTTGAACTTTTACAAGTCAATTCAATTAACAATCTTACTAAAGAGGAGTTAGCTCGAAATATTAAGAGTGAATTTTCAAATGTTTTTCAAGACTCACTTGGTAAATACAATGTGAGCAAAGTATCTTTATCTTATTTTTATCTTTATTATGGCGTCCATTGCCATTGGCAGGGAAAGACAAAGTCGAAACAAAATTACGTGTTTTAATAAAACAAGGAGTTCCTGAGCTGGTTGATCATTCTGACTGGGGTACACCTTTAGTCCCAGTCTTGAAGCCAAACGGTGATTTAGAATATGTGCTGATTACAAAGTAACTTTGAACAAGTATTTAGTTGACGTAAAATATCCATTGCCGCGTATTGAAGAAATTTTTGCATCTCTACAAGGTGGGGAATTGTTTACTAAGCTCGATTTATCGAATGCGTATAACCAATTAGAGTTAGATAAAGCATCACAATTATTATGTACGTGGAGTACACACATAGGCACTCTCAAAGTCACTCGTTTGCCGTTTGGTATCAAGCCTGCAGCTGCAATATTTCAAAAAGCTATTGAAAGCTTATTGCGTAACATCGCAAACGTCGTAGTTTATGAAGATGATATGACTATTACAGGCAAAAATATGGAAGAGCATATAAAAACTTTAAGACTTGTATTGGAGAAATTAAGATCAGCGAACTTAACTTTAAATTCGAAAAAGACAGTTTTCTTTCAAGAAAAAATCACCTATCTAGGATTTTCCATAGATAAGAATGGTTTAACCAAAACTGATGAAAGAATAAAAAGCGTAAAAGATGTCCCTATTCCTAAAAATATTTCTGAAGTAAAAGCCTTTGCGGGCATGGTAAATTATTATACAAAATTTATTAAAAACTTTGCACATAAATTGTCACCTTTATACGAATTACTTCAAAAGAATGTTAAATTTGTGTGGTCAGAGAAGTGTCAGAAAGCTTATGAAGAGATAAAAAATGATATATGTTCCAATCAAGTTCTTGTTCATTTTAATCAAAACTTACCAATAGTATTGACTACTGATGCATGTAATAACGCAGTAGCGGGAGTTTTGTCGCATAAGTTTCCTGATAATTCTTTGAGACCCATAGCTTTTGTTTCTAGAGCTCTAAGCAAAAGTGAAAAGAATTATAGCACTTTAGAAAAAGAAGCACTAGCTATTATATTTTCAGTAACTAAACTCAAACAATACCTATTAGGTAACAAATTCAAGTTGTTAACAGACCACAAACCACTGGTGTCAGTTTTCAGTGAAATTAAGGGTTTACCTGTTATGGCATCTGCTCGTGTTGAAAGGTGGGCACTAATTCTATCTGGTTTTAATTATACTGTAGAGTATGTCAAGGGCAGCCTTAATGATGCTGACAACTTATCAAGAATTCCACAATCTGTTATTGGTAAAGATTTACCAGAATGTAATTATATAAATTTTGTTGAGTCTGACAATCACATTTCTTTAAGTTTTAATGATATCGCAAGAGAAACCAAACGAGATCCTTTGTTTTCAAGACTGCTTGAAGCAATTCAAAGTGGTACATTACCAAATGTAAAAAATGAAAGTTTTAAAGCATATCGCGACAAGGCAGACCAGTTGAGCGTTGAATATGGATGTATCATGTGGGGTTATAGAACGGTCATTCCACAGAAACTAAGACAATCGGTCTTAGAATCGCTACATCTTTCTCATCTGGGTATAGTTAAAACAAAAGGTCTCGCGCGATCCTATGTATGGTGGCCAGGGTTAGATAATGATATCGAGATGTTGATAAAAAGTTGTAAACCTTGTCAAGTTCTGCAGTCTAGTCCTGAAAAGAGTAAGTTAATTTCGTGGAAACCAACAGATTCTGTTTGGAGTAGAATTCACTTAGACTTTGCAGGACCTATTAAAAATTTTCATTTTCTTATTGTCATTGACTCTTATTCCAAATGGGTAAAGATAGTTAAGACCAAAGACATAACATCCAAGTTTGTTATAAGTAAATTAAGAGAAACTTTCAGTCGTTTTGGACTGGCGGATGTATTGGTCAGTGACAATGGCTCACAATTCACTTCAGCTGATTTCAAGGAATTTTTACGTTGCAATGGAATAAAACAAACGTTAACACCACCTGGTCACCCTGCATCAAACGGTCAAGCTGAAAATTTTGTAAAAACTTTTAAAAAATCATTTCATGCTTGTCTGAAAGCCAATGTTAATGCTGACATTGACAACATAATTAATCGATTTTTGGCAGACTATCGCAACCCAGTACACTGTACCACAGGCGAGTCTCCAGCTAAAATTTTTTTTGGTAGACAACTCAAGACTCGTTTTTCTACTCTTAAGCCTCCTTTAGTAAAGCAAAAAATTATTGAAAAACAAGAGATTAGTGAACGCAACTACCGTGGAAAACGTGAATTAGAACTGAGTCAGGGTCAAACAGTTTGGATTCGTGACTACAGTAATCCCAATAAAGCTAGCTGGTCTCCAGGTACAATTCGAGAACAGTTAGGCCCTAGGTCATACTGCTGTACATTGTTAAATAATAGAACAATCAAAAGACATCTTAATCAAATTCGACCACGCAACTCTAATGAAGCGTCTGAATCGGCAAACACCATTGAAGTATCTGAATCAGAAGCTACTTCAAACAATAGCGCTGAGGCTAATCCCAATACTTTGGTTATAAATGACCAATCTACCAGCAAAAGTAGTAATGAAACTAGCACTAAAGAGAATACGCCTCAGACGGTTGATGATATAA
>NW_016160814.1:24899-44747 GCF_001687245.7 Rhagoletis zephyria | reverse complement strand
GTTCCTTTTCTTTCGTACGTGTTTATTGATATATCTGTACTGTAGTGTTTTCGGACGGTACTAGCTCTTACTGCCAATATAGGAGTATTACATATATGGGTATCATACCACAAAACTGGAAAGTCGACACTGTAGTTCCTATCCCTAAGGCAAATAAAAATCCCCTTTCAACTGACGGATACCGTCCTATTTCTCTTCTGTCTTGCTTATCAAAAGTGTTAGAACGGATAATAGCAAATCGTATTGCATGNTAGCATACCGTCCAGAAACCCATGTTCCCTGGTGGAATAAAATGCTTTCAAATCTCCGAAGGGAAAAAATGCAAGCTTGGTATAATTTCAAAAGTAACCCAACGCCATTAAATCTTATTAATTTCAAAAGGCGCAATGCTATCTTCCGTAAAGAAATGAAAGCTCAAAAAAGGCTTAGCTTCCAGAAGTTTACGGAATCTGTCTCCCCCAACTCCTCTGTTTCCGATATATGGAGCAGAATCAACAGACTTTGCAATAGAAATCCATACAAACCCCTTCGGACCCATCAGTAATTTCAAATCATTTTGCCTCAGTGTGGTCAAACCTCTCTGATGATACCAATTTCCCCAATCAGTTTAGAAGTGAAAAATTGTATGCCCTAAATCATCTAACACCTCTTGGCGAAATACACCCGAAAGCAAAGCTCATCGAAAAAGTAATCACTGCGACAGAATTATCGATGTGCTTCGCAATAGCGAAAGGAAAAACTCCTGGCTTCGACCGCATTTCTTACAAGATGTTAAAAGAAATGTCCCATTTTGGAAAATCTCGATTGCTATGCCTCTATAACACTATATTTGATACCGGTATCATCATATATGTAATACTTCTATATTGGCAGTAAGCTATCTTCTCAATGTGTAAGCATTCCGAAATCAAAGCGAGACAGTCTAGTACGGTTTTTGTCAGTGTATTGTGTACTTGAGTGCCGTTTTTGTATATGTGTTGTGTACATGTTTATTTAGAAACGTATGCGTTCCTTTTCTTTCGTACGTGTTTATTGATATATCTGTACTGTAGTGTTTTCGGACGGTACTAGCTCTTACTGCCAATATAGGAGTATTACATATATGGGTATCATACCACAAAACTGGAAAGTCGACACTGTAGTTCCTATCCCTAAGGCAAATAAAAATCCCCTTTCAACTGACGGATACCGTCCTATTTCTCTTCTGTCTTGCTTATCAAAAGTGTTAGAACGGATAATAGCAAATCGTATTGCATGGCTCACTGAGTCGCAGTTACTCATCAACTCTAACCAAGTAGCCTTCAGACCTAACAGAGGCTGTACAGACGCCCTCCTTCACATAGACTTCTATGTGACAAAAGCTCTCTCAACCCGCAATCACGTCTCCATGCTATCACTAGATTTTGAAAAATCATTTGACCGGATAGGACTCCATGTCATCTTAAACCGCCTTCGTTCGTGGGGAATTGGTCCCAAAATGTTCTCTTTTGTCAAGTCCTTCCTACAAAATAGAAAATTCCGCGTCAGAATACAAAACGTATTCTCCGAGACGTATACCCTAAATAATGGCGTACCGCAAGGTTCCCCATTATCGGTAGTGCTCTTCAGCATTGCCTTCAACGAAATAAGCAACATAATAAAATCAAATAACTATGTGGATCATTGTATTTATGCAGATGATGTTTACATACTCTGTAGAAGGAATAAAAATACAGAAAACAATTTAATTTTTAAGAACATTATAAAAGATATTCTGGATTGGACCAAATATTCCGGAGCTAAAATATCTCTAGAAAAAAGTAAAAATTTCCACATTTGTAGGAAACACTCGTGTGATTTTTACAACCATAATTTAGCTGTAAATAATGTTCAAATAGAGAATGTAAAAAAACTTAAAATCTTAGGCATTATATTTTCCAATAATTACCGCTGGACGGATCAATGTTTGAATATCAAAAGAGCATTAGCTGCCAGAATAAACCTTATTACGTATCTCGCAAGTAAAAAATGCCATGTACATACTGTAATATAGCATAGCACACTTTTATGTGACGTGCCCTTTAGCACACTTATGTGTACTTATGTGTCTTGACCTTAAGTACGTATAATATTGCGCTGCCTCTCGAACGCTCCATTGTTAATAAACCCAACACTAGAATTATCCATATACATATGAATAAACCACCACTACATTTTCTACCACTAAGCAACGTGCTCAAGTAATTTCTTTTCCTCCGGCTGTTAATAAGTATATATATTGTAAGTACAATATATGTGTACTATTTGAAGTGGATATTCGTAAGTACGAATATACTACAAACTGGCGACGAGTCAAAAGAAAAAAATACAATAATTCAACATGGAAGAATTAATGAAATTGATGATGGTGGTACCACAATTTGAGCCCAGCATCGAGACATGGGCAATATGGCGCGAAAAACTAGACATTCACTTAGCTGAAATAAAATGTGAAGAAGAGGAAGAAAAGAAGAATGTGTTGCTGAAGACGGTGGGTACGGCCGCATATAGTACACTACACAGTTTATGTAGTCCGAAAACTCCTCGACAAAAAACTTTTAAAGAATTGTGCCTAATTTTAGAGACACATTATACGCCCCCAGTAATTGTGTTCCAAGAACGAAAAAAGTTTCATCTATCCAAACAATTAGATAGCGAAACAGCGGCAGAGTGGTACACTCGTGTAAAAAAGCTTGCGTTAACCTGCAAATTTAAAATTTGAAAATTAAAATGCATTCAAAATATACGAAAAATTGTGTGAAGAAGCTGAAACTATTACTTGTGAAGAGGCTTTAAGAAAAGCAATGGTTCTGGAGTGCAAAATGGCGGCAAAGGCCGAAAATAAAAATGAGGTTAGCGTGAATTTCATGAAAAAGAAGAAAAATTACAACAAAGATGCGAGTCAATCTAACAAAAACGAGCGAAAAACGAGTAGTCATTGCGGTTGGCGTAACCATGAGTCCGAAAAATGCAAATTCAAGAAAAGCAAATGCAATTCATGCGGTAAAATTGGACATCTTGCTTCTGTATGCCGGATGAAAGTACAATTAAATTACGTATCTAATAGTAGTAAGGTTGAAGATGATTGCAAAGATGATATTTTTAATTATTCTATTTTTAGTGTAAATGATCAAAAGCCGAATGAGGTGTATTCTCTTTCTGTGTCGTTTGATGGTATTGAGGTTAGAGCAGCCTGCGATACAGGTGCACCGTGTACGCTGATATCAGAGAAATTTTTCAAACAACATTTTAACAAAACTATTCTTAAGTGTAACACAACCTATCTTGATTATAGTGGTGATCGCATACAAATTGTTGGTGAGTACAATGCACAGATTATGTACTTGGGTATTAAGAAAGAGATTACTGTAGTTGTGACCAAACATGATAACCCACCTCTGTTAGGTAGATCATTTTTACGCGCGTTCAATTTTGAACTTTTACAAGTCAATTCAATTAACAATCTTACTAAAGAGGAGTTAGCTCGAAATATTAAGAGTGAATTTTCAAATGTTTTTCAAGACTCACTTGGTAAATACAATGTGAGCAAAGTATCTTTATCTTATTTTTATCTTTATTATGGCGTCCATTGCCATTGGCAGGGAAAGACAAAGTCGAAACAAAATTACGTGTTTTAATAAAACAAGGAGTTCCTGAGCTGGTTGATCATTCTGACTGGGGTACACCTTTAGTCCCAGTCTTGAAGCCAAACGGTGATTTGAGAATATGTGCTGATTACAAAGTAACTTTGAACAAGTATTTAGTTGACGTAAAATATCCATTGCCGCGTATTGAAGAAATTTTTGCATCTCTACAAGGTGGGGAATTGTTTACTAAGCTCGATTTATCGAATGCGTATAACCAATTAGAGTTAGATAAAGCATCACAATTATTATGTACGTGGAGTACACACATAGGCACTCTCAAAGTCACTCGTTTGCCGTTTGGTATCAAGCCTGCAGCTGCAATATTTCAAAAAGCTATTGAAAGCTTATTGCGTAACATCGCAAACGTCGTAGTTTATCAAGATGATATTACTATTACAGGCAAAAATATGGAAGAGCATATAAAAACTTTAAGACTTGTATTGGAGAAATTAAGATCAGCGAACTTAACTTTAAATTCGAAAAAGACAGTTTTCTTTCAAGAAAAAATCACCTATCTAGGATTTTCCATAGATAAGAACGGTTTAACCAAAACTGATGAAAGAATAAAAAGCGTAAAAGATGTCCCTATTCCTAAAAATATTTCTGAAGTAAAAGCCTTTGCGGGCATGGTAAATTATTATGCAAAATTTATTAAAAACTTTGCACATAAAATGTCACCTTTATACGAATTACTTCAAAAGAATGTTAAATTTGTGTGGTCAGAGAAGTGTCAGAAAGCTTATGAAGAGATAAAAAATGATATATGTTCCGATCAAGTTCTTGTTCATTTTAATCAAAACTTACCAATAGTATTGACTACTGATGCATGTAATAACGCAGTAGCGGGAGTTTTGTCGCATAAGTTTCCTGATAATTCTTTGAGACCCATAGCTTTTGTTTCTAGAGCTCTAAGCAAAAGTGAAAAGAATTATAGCACTTTAGAAAAAGAAGCACTAGCTATTATATTTTCAGTAACTAAACTCAAACAATACCTATTAGGTAACAAATTCAAGTTGTTAACAGACCACAAACCACTGGTGTCAGTTTTCAGTGAAATTAAGGGTTTACCTGTTATGGCATCTGCTCGTGTTCAAAGGTGGGCACTAATTCTATCTGGTTTTAATTATACTGTAGAGTATGTCAAGGGCAGCCTTAATGATGCTGACAACTTATCAAGAATTCCACAATCTGTTATTGGTAAAGATTTACCAGAATGTAATTATATAAATTTTGTTGAGTCTGACAATCACATTTCTTTAAGTTTTAATGATATCGCAAGAGAAACCAAACGAGATCCTTTGTTTTCAAGACTGCTTGAAGCAATTCAAAGTGGTACATTACCAAATGTAAAAAATGAAAGTTTTAAAGCATATCGCGACAAGGCAGACCAGTTGAGCGTTGAATATGGATGTATCATGTGGGGTTATAGAACGGTCATTCCACAGAAACTAAGACAATCGGTCTTAGAATCGCTACATCTTTCTCATCTGGGTATAGTTAAAACAAAAGGTCTCGCGCGATCCTATGTATGGTGGCCAGGGTTAGATAATGATATCGAGATGTTGATAAAAAGTTGTAAACCTTGTCAAGTTCTGCAGTCTAGTCCTGAAAAGAGTAAGTTAATTTCGTGGAAACCAACAGATTCTGTTTGGAGTAGAATTCACTTAGACTTTGCAGGACCTATTAAAAATTTTCATTTTCTTATTGTCATTGACTCTTATTCCAAATGGGTGGAGATATTTAAGACCAAAGACATAACATCCAAGTTTGTTATAAGTAAATTAAGAGAAACTTTCAGTCGTTTTGGACTGGCGGATGTATTGGTCAGTGACAATGGCTCACAATTCACTTCAGCTGATTTCAAGGAATTTTTACGTTGCAATGGAATAAAACAAACGTTAACACCACCTGGTCACCCTGCATCAAACGGTCAAGCTGAAAATTTTGTAAAAACTTTTAAAAAATCATTTCATGCTTGTCTGAAAGCCAATGTTAATGCTGACATTGACAACATAATTAATCGATTTTTGGCAGACTATCGCAACTCAGTACACTGTACCACAGGCGAGTCTCCAGCTAAAATTTTTTTTGGTAGACAACTCAAGACTCGTTTTTCTACTCTTAAGCCTCCTTTAGTAAAGCAAAAAATTATTGAAAAACAAGAGATTAGTGAACGCAACTACCGTGGAAAACGTGAATTAGAACTGAGTCAGGGTCAAAAAGTTTGGATTCGTGACTACAGTAATCCCAATAAAGCTAGCTGGTCTCCAGGTACAATTCGAGAACAGTTAGGCCCTAGGTCATACTGCTGTACATTGTTAAATAATAGAACAATCAAAAGACATCTTAATCAAATTCGACCACGCAACTCTAATGAAGCGTCTGAATCGGCAAACACCATTGAAGTATCTGAATCAGAAGCTACTTCAAACAATAGCGCTAATAGTGAAGGTAGCATTAGTACTGACGCTGAGGCTAATCCCAATACTTTGGTTATAAATGACCAATCTACCAGCAAAAGTAGTAATGAAACTAGCACTAAAGAGAATACGCCTCAGACGGTTGATGATATAACACCTAAGCGTGCCTTAAGACCACGCCAAGACGGCAAAGCCGTAAAAAAATAGTTTTTTATAAATTTTTTTTTCTAAAGAGAAGAACATAAACTAAAGCAAATGTAAATATTTCAAAATTATTATTACAAAAACAAATGTAAATTTTTTGTACTAGTATTATTACAAAAAAACGAATGTAAATTTTTTGAACTAGTATTATTACAAAAAAAACAAATGTAAAAGTGAACAAATGTAAATGAATTTGTATAAAACTAAAGTAAGTTTTCAACTTTGAGGGAGGCGTGTAATATAGCATAGCACACTTTTATGTGACGTGACCTTTAGCACACTTATGTGTCTTGACCTTAAGTACGTATAATATTGCGCTGCCTCTCGAACGCTCCATTGTTAATAAACCCAACACTAGAATTATCGATATGCATGTGAATAAACCACCACTACATTTTCTACCACTAAGCAACGTGCTCAAGTAATTTCTTTTCCTCCGGCTTTTTATAAGTGTATATATTGTAAGTACAATATATGTGTACTATTTGAAGTGGATATTCGTAAGTACGAATATACTACACATACTAATACACTTATATACTTAACTAAAACTCTATTATAAAGCAAAATCAATTATGGACTCTACCTGCATGGAAACTCTCCTAGATCAATCTTAAATACATTCAAGCCGATTTACCACCAATCGGTGAGAGCGAGTCCCTACTACGCTACGTTCCCACGACAGTCGGATCTGCGTAACCGGAACGACCCAGATTTATATTTGGCCAAGGACTGTCACTCCAGCAACACTCGCCAAAAACTCTTTGGGGAGTTTGTATGCTGCTACAACAACAACAGCGAGTCTCTACGCATACCGCACAACTCCCATCAAAAACCTATTAGCAGAGGCTGGTTTACCATCTGTAGAAGAAAGAGTACATCAAGTCTATTCGAGCTTAATACCAAAAATTGTTTTTCCATCCAACTCGGTCATTGATAATGACATCAAAAACATTAGCAAAGAACTCCCTCAGCAATACATCGAATACTGGAAGTTTCCAAATATCTAGATTTCCACTACACGGAGGAAAACTACCAACCAAAACATCTGCCATGGGAGATCATGAAATCGTCATGCGATGTCGGTTTGGCTAGACTAAAAAAAAGCGTTACCCCTACTGATGTCTTCTTATGTTTGTTCCGAGAGCGCAAAATTCATTATGAAGCTGATGGCTGGAACATATGGTTCACAGACGGGTCGAGAACAGAAACCTCACCAGCAAGCTTCGCAGTAGTAAATAAGTTTGGTCACACTTTGATGGTACAGACTCTATCAGACACCGCGTCTTCTTTCACTGCAGAAGCAGTCGCAATCCGCTGTGCAATAACATTGGCGTTTGAGAAGGGCTGCAAAACTCTCATATGCTCGGACAGCAAATCAGTGCTGAATGCAATTCAAAATCCCTTATCAAACTCTAAGGGCTGGTTTCTCCAACTCAACTTAACTTAGTTCGGCCGCACTTAGGGATTATAACCCTCACTACGTAGAATTCTCTTCTGTGTTGCCAAAGAAAGGGGGCTGAACACCTTTTGCAGAGAACACCTTGCTGCGTAGGCGGCCTTCGGCCGCACTTAGGGATTATAACCCTCAGGCAGTAGAATTCTCCTTTCTGTTTTGTGAATAAAAGGAGCTGAACACCTTTTGCAGAGAACACCTTTGTATATTTTTAATGCTTACTGGGTTATATCCTATCTTCTTTTGTCTCTCATTCTTTTGCGTATTTCGGAGTTTGACAGCTGAACTCCGCCATTTAATTTGCATGTGCAACCAAAGTCAGACGCATGATTTTGAAGGTGTTTTATTTAATGAATTGTGATTAATTGGTTAATACTAAAGTCGTAAATCAAGTTATAACTAATCGAGTAAAGTGTAAAGTGAAGGGGAATACAAAAATGAATTGGTGAAGTGGCTGCTTTAAGGAGAATAGGAGTGATAAATGTACGCTAATTTTCAAATTTTACAAAAAGGTCATATTTCAAACCCAATTTGTAAATAAATTAGTGACCAAAAATTACAATATTGGATGTTAAAATAATGGGTAGACCCTTGGCTACAAGTGTGTGCAATTTTTTTTGGATCGGGTCACCCCTTTGGACGCAATACCCCGAAATAGGTGGGCCACTTACTAAACAGTACCCACATAGGGATCTACGGCAACGAAGCGGCTGATGGCGCAGCAAAATCCGTTCCTACTCTACCGGTAACAAAAGATGGAACTTGCGAGAAGAAAGACATGTGTGCAGCAATCAAGCGATACCTCCACGAATGGCTTCGCGAAGAGCGAATGGCTTCAGTATAACCATCACCACTACACATCCATCAACAGAGACCTAAAAAATATACGATACCCTACCGACATCCCAAAATCGCAGATTAAGAACTACTCCCGTTTGCGCCTTGGCCATACCCAGGACACTCACCAACATCTCCTGGCCGGTGATCCACCTCCATCCTGTGCACTCTGTGGAGATACGCTCTCTCTAAAACACATATTTCAAGACTGTTATAACCTAGTTGAAATCAGAAGCCAATATCTTAAAAGCAACTGGATTGAACTTCTTAAAACGCCTACGAAAGAAAATATAAATTATATAAACAATTTTATAAAGCATATTCGTGTCCGTATATAGAAATAATTATTTTATTAAAGCTGATCTTCGATTGACAATTTTACTTCTTTAAGTGATACACAAAGAGTTTATTATTTAGAGCTGATAGTCCTGGCAGCTAATGCTCGTTCAATAATATTAACGGATTAATTTATTCAATTTGTTAATAAATAATAATAATAATAATAATAATAATAATAATAATAATAATAATAATAATAATAGTGCACAGAGTTAGTAAATAAAATTTTTGTAATAAAGCGTGAACTGTTGTCTACAAGTGTGTGTACAAGTTTTTTGATTCGATTCATGCGTTTGGGCACAGCAATCCAAAATCGTTGTACAAATTCATAAACAGTACCCGCGGGGTGTATTGGTACATACATATTCATAACATACCTGTTTGAAAAGATTATTCGCACGATCCACTATGGTCTTTAAAAGCTGAAATCAGTGACCTGTCGGAAGTGCTCATTGTGCGCCTATTTTGATATTTTGGTGCGCCAAAAGAATCGTAAGAAGCGGACCCGGTCCCAGGTCCAATTATAGTAGATAAATCCCTGCCACCCAGCAATGGATTTTCCGCCCCACCAACGCGACTGGGATCAACTCCGCTTTTCTCATTACTAAATGTACACAATTCAGATCCCACATCAATGACGCGGTCACCAACTACAAGCCCACAATCCGAACATATCATGTCTCCAGCCCGATAGTCCTCAATTAGTGGTGCGTCTGGATGCGCGTGACAACACAATTTGTTGTTACCATCGACCCTAACACCATGAAAATACTGCGTTCAATAGATTTCACTATTTAACTTTGTTTTGTTTTTTTTTTTTTAGGCTTTAGGAACCAATCGACAGTTCCATTTATGGCTAGGTTTATACACCTTAAATAGCCGGTTCTTTAAAACGTGATGTATTCAGTGGTAATCGTAGTCTAATACCATTTGTGTTTCTTTTCTAAGTCAAACTGCTATTTGTCCCAAACGCTGTGGATTACAGCTTCCTTTAGCATAACACAAGTCTATCTGCGAACGATTGTTTGGTTAGTTATGATCCTTCGGCTAAACTGCTGGACAATGTTGCTTCCATTTATCATATATCGACGTGTTTTGTTGAAATTCCTCGTTGAAGAGTCTTTTATTATACGACTCCTTGATGTTGCTTCTTTCTGGCTGATGTTAGCGTAACAGCTACTTTCCTCATTTATTTTGGAACGAATTTCCGTCATCCCTTGTCAAGTGTGGTTTGCAGACAAACCGGTTTCGGCGTTGTGCCATTTCCTCATTCTTATTTTATGAGATTTAAGGACGACACAAGACTACATAAGACAATACACCAAGACTGAAAACACAAACATATATTGACAGATTGAGTACATTGGTTTAAACGAATGTTATAAGTTGATATATAACTGGTATGTGAAACTCATCAGTTGAGTATATTTTATCTCATTTGTATAAAACGTACAATATTTTTGTATATTTTAATACTTTATAAGTTAATTTTTTTTTTTCTAAATTTCTTATTTTGTTTTTTTTTTCTTCTTTTATATTACCTTTTTTTTCGGAAAAGAGAATTATCGTTACGTAAGTTGTTATATTTGATACAATCAAATATGAGGTGTTCAGGAGTTTCTTTTATGTTGCATGCGCTGCAATTGTCTGATCTGTAATGCTGAAATTTGGTTAGATAAGTGCTACCGTACGTGTGTCCAGTTGCGATTCTGTTAAAGAGTTTTATGTCGTATGCATCTAAGTCCAATATTTTGTTTTTAAACCATGGCTGTTTTTCTTTGGGCGTGCAAAATTCTACTATGTCCGGGTCCCAGTTTGGAAGTTTGTTGGTAAATTCTGTTTTGGCTTCAGTCCCCAACATTTTGCTAATCCTTCTCAGTGCTTCACAAGGTGTGAGTTTTGGGGGTAAAGATTTACCATGGTCAACCGCTGTTTTTGCTGCTATATCTGCTTTTTCATTTATGGTTATACCCACATGGCTAGGTGTCCAGATTATTGCAATGTTTTCTATTTGGGAATGATAAAGTTTGTTATGGATTTCAGCTACTAAGAAATTTTGTGTGGTGCGGCTTTTTAGGGCCTTAATTGCACTCTGGCTGTCTGTAAAGATTGCTACTTTTTTACTTTCATTATTAATGGCTATCGTGATTTCTTGAGAAAGTGCTACTAGCTCACCGTAAGTTGATGTGAAGTTTCCATCTATATTGTACAGGTATGAGACGTTAGCCGTTACCACATAGACTGCACAGCCAATTTTGTTATCTGACACCGATGCATCAGTGGCATACACTTTGAAACCTTCCTCTTTTAGCGTGTTAATTTTTTTGTTGTAGATAGCTCTGAGTTGTGTAGGAGTAACGTTCTTTTTGGACTGGGCCAATTCAGATTCGTAACAGTTAAGGTTATGGTGTCTTTTGAAAGCTACATTTGTATCTATGGTGTTGATAATTGCTTTAAATTTTTCGTACGTTATGCTGTAGCTGGAATTTATGGGAGGTCTGTTCTGGATCTGTGTTCTAAGTTCAGGATTGATCAACCACTGTTTGACAAGTTCCTTGGCCGTAAGCCATACAGCTCTGGGAAGAGGTGGAAGTTCACAAGCCAGCGCGTATCTCATGAGTGTTGGAGTGTTTGGAGGAACTCCGAGGCATCTCCTCAACGTTTCATTTACACTGGTTTGTAGCTGTTTGTTATACCCTTTAGGGGCATTGGCGTAACTGGTGTTGGCATATTCTGCTTTGGATCGTACAAACGCTTTAAAAAGATTTATAGAAGTTTTAGGTGAAATGCCTGACTTGATAGATGTTAATTTAGAAATGAGGTTTTTACCTGAAGTTGTTGCTCTTTTAATTTCTCTAATGTGTACCTTAATGGTTGAGTTCGCGCTGATTGTTCTTCCCAGCCATTTGAAGTGATGGACTTTTTCAATGTTTAGGCCGTTGATGGATACACTAAAGGTTTGTTTATTATTTGCAGACATATACATGAATTTGGTTTTGTTCAGATTAAATATGAGATTTAAGCTGTCGCATTTTGCTTGTAATTCTTCTATTTTGTTTTGTAAATTTTGAGCTGCAGAGAATTTGTTTGTGCCAGTGGATATTAACGCAAGATCGTCGGCAAACTGAAATAGTTGAGTCTGAGAGTTATTAATTTCGTGCAGTTGGGCTGTATAAATATGGAATAGCGTTGGGGATAGGCAGCTACCTTGAGGTAGGCCAGAGTTTATCTCAACAGTCTGATTACCTAGGGTCAGATGTCTTTTAGAAAAGTAGTTATTAATCCAGTTTGCAATTGTTGGGTCGATGTTGCATTGTAGAAGAATATTGTGGAGTGAACCAAGATCTACTCTATTATAGGCATCCGACATATCTAAGAAACAGATCATAACATATTCCCTACATTTCTTTCTTTCTGCTATAAGATGTAGCATTTCATTAATGCACATTGTTGCTGATCTCATTTTTCGATAGGCGTAGCTCTTCTTGGGAAGTCGGTTGCTTGTCTCCAGGAACTCGTTAAGCGATTCTTTCACCATCATATTAATGCTCTTTACTACAACAGATATGAGTGAAATGGGTCTAAAGCAGAGACTGAAAATAAAAGTTATTTTAAAATTTTTGATATCAAAAAGGCATAGTGATAAAATTATGCTATAGCTTTTTCAAAGGTACCATTAGACTCGTCTCTCATTGTAGATTCTGATTCCTCCATGACTTTTAAAAATATGATTTTTATCATTTTGAGCAAATAATACCGATTATTTCTGCTTTTTATTTTTTTAAGGCAAAAATAAAAGTTAAAATTTGCCTTTTATCTTTTTGAGCAGAAAATAATCGGTAATTCTTGACTTTTATTTTTTCAGGCAGAAATAAAAGTCAAAGTTAAAAATCAAGTATTCCAGAGTTGTGTATATTCGAATGTGATAGTTTTGAAGCTCCTACATGGATTTTAATAACCCCTAATACCCAAATACCGGAGTTAGTTCCAATCTATATGTATACATATACATATGTACATACATACAATACATGAAGGCATTTTTTGTTAACGACATCAGATCTGCACCGATTACTCGATTTGCAAAACTGAGGTGCCAAATTAAAGGGCTTAGCCTCTAGATATACCACAAGGTAGGACTCCTTTGTATAGGGTTGCCACCTTTTTTAAATTATAAAATCTGCACCGTTCGTTGTATTAAAACAAAAGAGATGACAAATGAAATGGCTGGGCCTGTTGATGTGCAAGAAGGTCTCTTTTTTTTGAGCAGGGTTGCCACCTGCTTCTAAAATAAAAGACTTACACCGTTCGTTGTATTAAAACAGAAGAGGTGCCAAATGAAAGGGCTGGGCCTGTAGATGTGCAAGAAGGTTTCAGTTTTTTGAATAGAGTTGCCACCTGCTTCTAAAATCATAAGACTTACACCGTTCGTTGTATTAAAACAAAAGAGGTACCAAATGAAAGGGCTGGGCCTGTATATGTGCAACAAGGGTCAGTTTTTTGAATAGGATTGCCACCTGCTTCTAAAATTAAAGAATTACACCGTTCGTTGTATTAAAAGAAAAGAGGTACCAAATGAAAGGGCTGGGCCTGTAGATGTGCAAGAAGGTCTCAGTTTTTGAATAGGGTTGCCACCTTCTTCTAAAATTATAAGACTGACACCGTTCGTTGTATTAAAACAAAAGGGGTACCAAATGAAAGGGCTGGGCCTGTAGATGTGCAAAAAGGTCTCAGTTTTTTGAATAGGGTTGCCACCTTCTTCTAAAATCATAAGACTTACACCGTTCGTGGAATTTAAAAAAAGATGCCATATTGATGTAAAGATCTGCAAGAAAGAACGTCTTATTTTTTTTTGAAAAGTGTTGCCGCCTAATTAAATTTTATTTTTGGGGAGATCATCAGATTAACACCGTTCTGTCGAGTCTCCAAATGAAATTTCAGATGAAAAATATTGACCTACAGACCTGCTTTGGTTTTTTTTAAAGGGTTGCCGCCTAATTAAAAATGCATTGTTTGAAATATGATAGGCAGATCTTTACATCAATATGGCATCTTTTTTAAATTCCACGAACGGTGTAAGTCTTATGATTTTAGAAGAAGGTGGCAACCCTATTTAAAAAACTGAGACGTTTTTGCACATCTACGGGCCCAGCCCTTTCATTTGGTACCCCCTTTGTTTTAATACAACGAACGGTGTCAGTCTTATAATTTTAGAAGAAGGTGGCAACCCTATTCAAAAACTGAGACCTTCATGCACATCTACAGGCCCAGCCCTTTCATTTGGTACCTCTTTTATTTTAATACAACGAACGGTGTCAGTCTTATGATTATAGAAGAAGGTGGCAACCCTATTCCAAAAACTGAGACCTTCTTGCACATCTACAGGCCCAGCTCTTTCATTTGGTACCTCTTTTCTTTTAATACAACGAACGGTGTAATTCTTTAATTTTAGAAGCAGGTGGCAATCCTATTCAAAAAACTGACCCTTGTTGCACATATACAGGCCCAGCCCTTTCATTTGGTACCTCTTCTGTTTTAATACAACGAACGGTGTAAGTCTTATGATTTTAAAAGCAGGTGGCAACTCTATTCAAAAAACTGAAACCTTCTTGCACATCTACAGGCCCAGCCCTTTCATTTGGCACCTCTTCTGTTTTAATACAACGAACGGTGTAAGTCTTTTATTTTAGAAGCAGGTGGCAACCCTGCTCAAAAAAAAGAGACCTTCTTGCACATCAACAGGCCCAGCCCTTTCATTTGTCATCTCTTTTGTTTTAATACAACGAACGGTGCAGATTTTATAATTTAAAAAAGGTGGCAACCCTATACAAAGGAGTCCTACCTTGTGGTATATCTAGAGGCTAAGCCCTTTAATTTGGCACCTCAGTTTTGCAAATCGAGTAATCGGTGCAGATCTGATGTCGTTAACAAAAAATGCCTTCATGTATTGTATGTATGTACATATGTATATGTATACATATAGATTGGAACTAACTCCGGTATTTGGGTATTAGGGGTTATTAAAATCCATGTAGGAGCTTCAAAACTATCACATTCGAATATACACAACTCTGGAATACTTGATTTTTAGCTTTGACTTTTATTTCTGCCTGAAAAAATAAAAGTCAAGAATTACCGATTATTTTCTGCTCAGAAAGATAAAAGGCAAATTTTAACTTTTATTTTTGCCTTAAAAAAATAAAAAGCAGAAATAATCGGTATTATTTGCTCAAAATGATAAAAGTCAAAAAATAACTTTAATTTTTTGACTTTTATTATAAAATGCATAACCGGTACGGTCTCTGGTCTAAAGTTATTTATGTCCTCATGGTTTTTGTTTGC
Organism: Rhagoletis zephyria; assembly: GCF_001687245.7. Taxonomy (NCBI): domain Eukaryota; kingdom Metazoa; phylum Arthropoda; class Insecta; order Diptera; family Tephritidae; genus Rhagoletis; species Rhagoletis zephyria. Next base: position 29,484 of record NW_016160814.1, on the reverse strand, counting down.
TTTCGGTATTGGAATTACCTTTATTTGTCTCCATGCGTCTAGGACCCTGTTACTGTAGAAATGTTCTTTTAGGGCGTCTACTAACGACTGTTTGGACTCAGTGGACAATTGTTTTAATGTATTAAACGTGATTCTGTCGAAACCCCCAGCAGTAGATTTTTTCCTAGCTAATAGATTTTCGAATCTGCTGTATGAAAAGTCAACGCTGTTGTTGGCGTTTACTGATGCAGCGGTGGTTGGAGTGATGACGTTACAAGGGTTGCTGGCTTGTTGAGCTTGATTTCTTATCAGTTCTAAGTAGTTTCGGTCATCTTCAGCTGCCCAATTGTGAGACGCACGTTTATTGCCTTTGACATTTCTTATGAATTTCCAAGCCTGTGTCGAGTTGGGGCAAGTGTTTATCTCCTCAATTTTACTGTTGTAGCTCGCTTTCTTTGCCGCCTTCACCGTTTCTTTCCAGTCGCTAGTTGATGTAATTGAGGCTTCCATGTCTTTAACATTGTTAGTATGATAAGCTTTTTTGCGTTTAGCGACATGTAATCTGTACAGTTTTTTGAGGTCATCACTCCACCAGTTTTTAGGGGTACGCCTGGATGTGTTTAAGTCAATTTTAATCCTGTTCCTAACGCTGTCTATTTCTGTCGTGATATTTTCTAAGTCAGAGAATTTTAACTGAGCAAGTTCCTGGGCGAGTCGTTCCTTGGGGATGAAATAGTTGGGCTTTTTGCTGCTATTAGTGACCTCAACGATGATGGGGAAATGCTTACTGCCTCCCAACTGGACTTGTTGACAGTGCCATTTTGTGTAACTGCTGTTAATATTGGTCAGAGTTATGTCAATTACCGTTCCTGCACTGTTACCGGTGCGGTGAGTGATTGCTCCACTGTTGATGCACTGGAGATTGGTGTTACTGATTTCGTCAATAACTATTTTTCCTTTGGTGTTGCATATTCTGTCTCCCCACACTTGATGCCTAGCGTTGAGGTCCCCTGCTATTATAACGTTTTCATGATTGTTAAGCAAAAGTACTACGCGGTTCAGTTCGTTAGTAAAATTTAAAATGTCAAGGTTGGGAGGAGTTGCAAATAGTTAGATTATTAATAAGATTAATCGTCTTGGCTATTAGAATGTCGTAATTTGTAACAAATTTGATTTTCGTAAATTTTATACCTTTTATAAATCCGATTCCTACGCCACCATATCCATCGATTCTGGTCTTTCTGAGTAAGTTGAAGTTCATTAAATTGTGTTGAGTTGTATGGTTGTCATGCGAAAAAATTTCCTGGAGGCAGACTATATCAATGTTATTACTAGTGTTAAAGAAATCTACATAGTTTTTATTACTTTTAAGGCTTTGTACGTTATATTGTAATATTTTTATTGGACTTGTCATCTTTGTTACTTGGATTTTTGTCTTCAATGTGTACTGCGCCTATATTGCGAATTAGGTTAACCAAGGGGTCGTTTACGTCGATGTCGTACCTTTTTATAAGGAGATTTACCAGCTTTTCAATCTCTGTGACCTTAGACCAATTCTGCATTTCGTAGACGGGTTGTGTTTTGGTTGTAGCTTTCGGCAATATTTTGGGAGGGTTAGGTGTAGCTGTTGTGTGGGTTTGGTGATTTCTAACTACGTAATTGTATTTATATGATGTAAGTTTTCTATTTACTGTTTCATCATTGTTGATCCTTGCTGTGCTTTTTGCTTCTAACTGTGGGAAATTTCCCTCATAGTTTTCTAGAGCTGAGAAACGGTTATTATTGTTTAAATTGTACATCCCAATCGCCTCAGACTTCGATACCTTTTTGATTGTCATAATTTCTACCACCTGTTTTTCTCTGGCCCATTTTGAACATTTCCTGCTCTCGAGTGAATTGTGATTATCCCCTCCGCGTAGTATGCACGAATTTGTGGTTGCCTTGCCACAGATAATACATCTGTTAGCTGCTCTGCAGGCCATGTTTGTGTGCCCTAATCTGCCGCAGTTGTAACAATGCCTAACTCTAGGAATGTAATGAACCATTTTGATTTTTACGCAAAAAATGTCTATGGTTTCTGGTAGTTCGTTGCCTTCAAAACTTATTTTCACAGCGAGAGTTGGAATGAACTTCTCTTTGTCATTGGGATCTCTTCTGGTAATTCTTGAGATAGCTGTAACAGGAATATCTGAAATGATATTTTCTTTTATTTCTTCCTCAGTGAAGTTAAGAGGTATTTGTCTAGCTACACCAGTTGTTTCTACCAAGCTTCTTGGTATAAAGGGTCTCATTTGGTTTTTAATTAAGTCGGGATTGCTAACGCACTTGTTTGCAGCTTCATAATTTTCAAAAAAAATTTTGTAGAGTGATCTACCTATGGCTTTTATGTTTTTAATCCCCTCAATATTAAAATGTCTTATAATATCCCAAAGGAATATGCCATTACGCATTTTTTCGTTATTTATCGTGTTAGATTTTGAGGTGTCCACCAGAACGCAATAATCTCCCCTGTGCCTTTTTGTATAGCACACACTGTCCGCGTGTTCTTTTTCTTTTTCCCTGTTGGTCACACTTTTGCTTTCTGTCGTACGTGTTTGTTCGCAGTCCGAGTTTTTGTAAGTTTCTTTCTCCTTGTTTTCACTGTTCATGTCCGCAGTGCCCGTTAAGTTTTTTGTCGTCGTTTTAGCATATGTTCATCTCTTCACTAACATTCCTTGTAACGGGATACGAGTGCCGTTAGCTTGGTCTGTCTTAGATTTTTTGGTAGTACTTGCTATGTCCGTCCGTTTGGTACAGTCGTCGTCTGTTTCTGACTCAGCTATTGGAAGACCCCCCTTTGTAGTTTTATTTATCTGTCTTTTCCTTGCAGCTTGTTTTCTGTTTCTTCCTACCTCAAACCAGTCTGACGCTGGATTGGTGTCCAGCTCCTGGTTTGGCTCCCCCTTCTCTGACGCCGAGGCGTCGCTGTCCATTTTGGCTGCCGCCAATCACAAAGAACTGTAGCACTCACCTTGGTAAGAACGTCTGGATCAAGCACTAGCACAAGTTTCTTATTTTTTTCCCCTTTTCAAATTTTTGGGTTTTTCTAGGAGTTTAATACCTAGTTTTTACAATGGTACATCCAACTTTTACACTTAACAATTGACACACACTTCACACTCACAATAGGCACAAGAAATACTTAGACAGATACAACCTCCACCTGCTGTAGTACAAATGCGAATGATGATTTAACTTTGTTTGAATATACTGTTACGATTATCCTCGAAACCTTGAGGGATTACCCAAATATACTCGGGCTCGTATCGGTGGATTGTTAAATAAATGCTAACGATGACCGAATTGTAGTACAATTAACTTTATTGTACAACAAACAATTTACAATACTTGCTAATACAGTAAAAACACTTTACAATACTTGTTAAAGCAATAACAACGCTTTACTACTTGTTAACACAATTAAACTTATAGCTTGCTTATTCGCAACTCAATTCTCCGCTCACTTTACTTGTAGCTTGCTGACTTGTAACTAACTCACCTCGCGGTGGCGGCGCCCTTATATACCTGCGCTGGCACTTATGGCAACTCTAGAACATTCTGAAGTTTATCGCTCATTCTCTTTCTCTCGCTGTTCGCAGTGTTCATCCAACTTGACGTTTCTCTTTGTGGAACATTCTACGTCATTCTTCGAACATTCTGCCTATTTCTCGTTGTTCGCTTTGTGTTGCCGCAGTATTCGCCACACTGCCCTCCACCTAAGTCTGATCGTCCCGATCAGACACACTTGCGGTTCCAAACGCTGCAAGCCTTTCCAAGTGGACCACCTTCATCTTGTTTCTTGGTCTCCCGACGGTCTGGATCCGATACACTACGTCATTTAGCCGTTTTACGACCTTATACGGACCTTCCCAGTTGCATTGTAGTTTTGGGGACAAACCTTTCTTTCGTTGTGGATTGTACAGCAACACCAAATCTCCTTCCTGGAAACCCTCGGAATTCATCGCCTTATCATACCTGGCTTTCATCTTGTCACTCATAATTTGTGTGCGCTGTCTCACAAGAGCATGTATCTCTCTCAGCTCCTCTTCCAGGATGTTTGACGTCTCTTTTCCAATCCTTCTAGCATCACCAGTCACCCCAAACTTCAGATCACTAGGCAAACGGAGCTCACTGCCGAATATTACCCTTGCAGGAGTTTTACCCGTTGTTTCATGCACTGCTGACCGGTATCCCATCAGGAACAAGGGTATGCGGACATCCCAATCTTTTTGATTCTTGTCCACGACCTTCCGCAAATGCTCTTCCAGGGTTCGGTTGAACCGTTCCACCATGCCGTCAGATTGGGGATGAAGAGCCGTCGTTCGAGTTTTCCGGATACCCAGTATCTGGCACATCTCTTGGAACACTGCCGACTCAAAATTTCTTCCCTGGTCAGAGTGCAGCTCTATAGGTACACCGTATCTCGCAACCCAATTGTAGGTGAATACCTCCGCTACTGTTTTAGCTTCCTGGTTTGGAATCGGGTATACCTCCGGCCATTTGCTAAAGTAGTCCATAACCACAAGGACGTATTTGTTTCCCTGTGCGCTCATAGGAAATGGACCGG
>NW_016160814.1:0-22743 GCF_001687245.7 Rhagoletis zephyria | reverse complement strand
TCCAGCAACTGTGATACGTGTGTCTTCTGTGCCTGTAGCTGCGACGAAATATCTGACAACTGTGTTTGCATCTGTGACGACAGCTGTGATGACATCTCTGACATGCGTGTATCCTGTGCTTGCATCATCTGTGACATGGCAGCCAACAACGTGTTCATGTCCATAACTGTTGATGACGAAGGAGCCTTTTGCTGTTCTTCAACCTTCCCGGATGTCTGTTGCACATCCTTCGACGAACATGCAGCCTCATCCTTCTGTTCGTCCTTTGCGGATGTATCGTCGGGTTTACCTTGGAAGTCTTATTTGTCCACGTCGCTGCCTTCAGCTTCCATAGCCTCTCGCAACTGGGATAACAATTCCACTTTTCTTCCGGAGGTGGCCAAATTACGCTTTTCCAACTCCTGTTTCAGCTCCTCAATCTTTAAGTCCTGAATTTTCGCCATTTTCAGTAGTTTATCCTTCGGGATTTATTTAACAATCCCACTTCTGACACCAATTGTTACGATTATCCTCGAAACCTTGAGGGATTACCCAAATATACTCGGGCTCGTATCGCTGGATTGTTAAATAAATGCTAACGATGACCGAATTGTAGTACAATTAACTTTATTGTACAACAAACAATTTACAATACTTGCTAATACAGTAAAAACACTTTACAATACTTGTTAAAGCAATAACAACGCTTTACTACTTGTTAACACAATTAAACTTATAGCTTGCTTATTCGCAACTCGATTCTCCGCTCACTTTACTTGTAGCTTGCTGACTTGTAACTGTCCCAACTCCGCTGTGTCGTGGCTCTTATATACCTGCGCTCACAACTTATGGCAACTCTAGAACGTTCTGACGTTTATCGCTCATTCTCTTTCTTTCGCTGTTCGCAGTGTTCATCCAACTTGACGTTTCTCTTTGTGGAACATTCTACGTCATTCCTCGAACATTCTGCCTATTTCTCGTTGTTCGCTTTGTGTTGCCGCAGTATTCGCCACAATACGTCCATACCTGCTCAAGCTTGCCATCTTTCCAGCGATGCAAAAAAAAAACATCGATGTTTGCTATTCGATGTATCGAATATAACCGATGTTTTCGACTTTCCGATATACATCGATATATCGAAGGACTTTTTTCGATGCATCGACTTTTGTGCGTACATAATTAGGCTATCTGCACACTCGTCGTGCGTTATCGTCTACCCCTGAAAATTTACACTTGTTATCGGCTAGTTATCGGCAAATCGTAGAAGATTTGGAAACGGTTAAGTACGGCGCTGTCGTTTACTAATCGTTGTACACGCATTGTTTGTTTACATTTGATGGGGAAAAATTAGTGGAAAAGTTGATATTTGCATTAAAATTGCATAAAAATTAGTATTTTTTTGAATAAAATCTGTGGAAATTATTAAAAAGTGGATAATTGTATTAAAATTGCATAAATGTGTGCGTTTTAACTATAAAATGTGACGAAATTGTAAAAACTCTCTGTGTGCATGCACAAAACACATTTCAGGAAAAGAAAAGAAGAGATATTACTGAAAAATGATACCTAGAGTTGTTGCAGCACAGTCTATATTTAAAAAATTGCAGGTTTTTGTAAATATTTCGCGAAAATATCAACAAGAAAAACAGACAATACCTGCTCCAAGTGAATTTTTAGACGCGAAGTGAATTGAAATATCACGACCGAGTGTGCGTAAGTGTAGTCGTCATGTAATCGTTGCATCATGATTGTAACGATGAAGCAACCGTGATTGGACGACCAATGTGCAGAAAGCCTTAGTCTGTTCCAATAGCAGTCAGCCCTGCCAGCCAAAAGTGGTGAAAAATCTGGTGAAACCGCGGGTTTCAGTCACTTCAAAACTGGTGACAAAACTGGTACATTTGTATGGGCGGTGTGCAGATTGTCACCACTTTCCCCCTGTACGTGTGATCCTTGCATCACTGTCGCACTCATTCAGATACTTCGTAAGGAAAACATATAGCTGCACTCGTCTAGCATTGCCCACTTCAGCTGGCGCAGGGTTGCATTCTCTTCACAGCGAATTCAAAATAACCTTAAAAACAATAAATAAAAAATCTTAAAATTTTTTTTGATTTTTATTTTGCAAAATTTATTTTTCAAAATGCATTGTTAACCTAATATACATAGTTAGTAATCAATATTATGAATAAAAATTACAATTAACATTAATAATAAAGATATTTTTACATACATATGTGGTTGCTTATTTGCTTATTATTACTACTACTTCTTTGCATATATATGTTTTCAAAAGTTGCAAATTTTCTATAAAAAAGTTAAGCGATTTTAACTGTATTATAATCAAAAGAAAGGTAATCGATTTACGTTTCTTTCTTTCTTTTAATATATATTGATAGTTGCAAATCATTTGTACTGGTTCACAAAAATTCAGTTTTTTTAGAACTTTGCAAAATGTGACAACTTTGTCACTTCTTACATATAATGTTTTCTAAAGTTGCAAAATTTCTATAAAATAGTTAACCGATTTTAACAACATTATAATCAAAAGAAAGGTAATCGATATACCTTTCTTTTAATATATATTAACAGTTGCAAATCATTTGTAATGGTGCACAAAAATTCAGTTTTGTTAGAACTTTGCAAAATGTGACAACTTTGTCACTTCTTACATATAATGTTTTCTAAAGTTGCAAAATTTCTATAAAATAGTTAACCGATTTTAACAATATTATAATCAAAAGAAAGGTAATCGATTTGCCTTTCTTTTAATATATACTAACAGTTGCAAATCGTTTGTAATGGTGCACAAAAATTCAGTTTTGTTAGAACTTTGCAAAATGTGACAACTTTGTCACTTCTTACATATAATGTTTTCAAAAGTTGCAAATTTTCTATAAAAAAGTTAAGCGATTTTAACTGTATTATAATCAAAAGAAAGGTAGTCGATTTGCCTTTCTTTTAATATATATTAACAGTTGCAAATCATTTGTAATGGTGCACAAAAATTCAGTTTTGTTAGAACTTTGCAAAATGTGACAACTTTGTCACTTCTTACATACAATGTTTTCTAAAGTTGCAAAATTTCTATAAAATAGTTAACCGATTTTAGCAACATTATAATCAAAAGAAAGGTAATCGCTGTACCTTTCTTTTAATATGTATTAACAGTTGCAAATCATTTGTAATGGTGCACAAAAATTCAGTTTCGTTACAACTTTGCAAAATTTTACCACTTTTTCACAGCTTATATATAGCTGTTTACAAAAGTTGCAAAGTTTTTATGAAAACGTAAAGCGATTTTAACGGTGTTGTAATCAAAAGAAAGGTAATCGGTTTACCTTTCGTTTGATATATATTAAGAGTTGAAAATCATTTATGGTCGTTCAGAAAAATTAACTTTTCTTACAACTTTGCAAAATTTGACAAGTTGGACCTACACTTTGAAGGTGCTCCTGTAGTTGAAGGTGCTGAGGGCGAAAGGTACCCATGGTGCTCCTGGCGATGAAGGAGCTGAGGGTAGAAGGTACTGGTGGTGCTCCTGGCGATGAAGAAGCTGAGGGCAGAAGGTTCTAATGGTGCTCCTGGCGATGGAGATGCAAGCGTTGAAGGTGCTGATGGTGAATCCCAAATCTGTTAACAAACAAAAATATAAATTAAAATTTATAAACATATAAGAAGTCTCAATACATACCTTAAGAATGTGACTAAGTCGCAGCTGTTTTGCAATCTAAAAGCAGAAATTACATTATAATTAAATAAAATTGTTAAATACGTATTCTTACCTTCAAAATTTTCGCAAAGTGACATTTCTTCACAGTATGTATACTGTCATCAAAACTCCGATGTTTCTAACTTGCTCGCTCTAACGCATAGAATTCTTATTAGAGTACGAATTCTTATCGGGTATGTAGCTCTAACAAAGGGACATTTTTTGACAGTTCGAACAAAAAATTTGTAAGTGTGTGGGTGAGATGACTAAAAAGTTGTGAATGTGTTTGTAAATCGTTTGAATTTCAGGGGAAAGTGGTGAGCCGTGGCTGGCAGGGAGGTTTACCCATGAACCAAAAATACAAGATCACGCCCTCTTCTTAGTAGCCCGTTATAATCGTATCTAGGAAAAAAGTTGGGCGTCTTTGACATTAGCCGTTTGTTTACATTTGTTCGTTGTTTACAATTTGGTGGTGGCTTTTTACTGCAATTTTCTTAATTTTCGCTTGTGACAACGTGTGCACACATAAGGTAAAGAATAATTTAACACACCGACATGATGTATAGAAGAATTTGCATAATAAAAATGATTATTCATGCGTTCAATAATTACGCGTTTTTTTTTTGTTCTCTTCGTTGTTTACTTCTTCCAACAAAGATCGCGTCGAGATTTCAACAGCTAGAAAATAACTTGTTTCTTTCTTTCGGGAAGGCGTGATCTTGTGTCTTTCGTTCATGAGGTTTACCACGGTGCAACGAACAAAGGTGGCGCCGTCAGTGGTACCGCTACTTTGGTTTTGCCGATTTTGACAGTTGTTGTAACTTGTAAATAAACCTTTGTTTACAAATCAGCGAAAGAGAAGTTTGAATTATAAGTGAAAAATCAGTTTAAATCGTGTTAATTTGCAATTTATGAGTGATTTTTGAGTTGAAGACTGCGTAAAAACTAATATAATGAAGTGCTGTGTGTTAAATTGCGACAACCGTCGAGATGCAAGAAGCGTAGATGCAAGTGTAGCGCTGGGACGAATCGGTGCATTTTGTGTACATAGGGCACGGCAAAGCCGTTCCCGAAATGTTTCTCTATTATTATATTAACAGTATTTCCTCACAGTGATTTTGTTTCTGCTCCACGCAGTCTCTATTAGCAAGTTAACTTATCAGTCCCGCAGAGATGCTGCTGCAGTTTTCTGCAGCAGCTTTAATTGCAAAGCAATAGAGTGCACTAAAACGTTTGCTGAAGCAGCCTCAATTGTAAAGCAATGGAGTGCACTACAATGTTCACTGTTCTCTAATAGATTAGGTGAAAAATGCAATATTTTCGCATTTAGCAAAATTAAAACACGTTTTTCGCAGTAAAGTGAACTGCTTTGGCTGTTTCAACTCGTTCTTCTTTTCGCTCTATTCCTTGTTTACTTGTGGTACACAAATGTCAACACCCAGGACGGCGCAATCTTGTATTCTATCATTCTTGCAGGTTTACAGGATTTAGTCAGAACTTAAAGGAAGTCGTTCCTATTGACATAAAACCTGTAAGTGGAACACTTTTATTTATTTATTTATTTATTTAGTTAATTTGAGAGAGTAAGTGAGCAACTGTTCCTAGTCAGAAGTTGCAGAGTGCAGAGTCCAGAGATTTTTTTCCTGTAAGTTCATGAAAAGTGTCAAACGATCGCCTGATTTGCATGTGCAAACAAAACAGAAAACGGTGAAAGCAAAGAACCTTATATTTGTAAAAATTGGAAGTAAACAACGAAATATTTGAATATGTATAAATTTTAATAATTATTTAGTGATATTTATTTATGTATTATTATAGTCTATGAACAATAAATTCTGACAGACTATGGGAAGGTTAAAAAGTATTTAATTTAACAACTTAATTTCGGTAATTGAGTTTAAAATATTCACAAATGATGACTTTGGTAGCGAAAAATCGATATCGATAGAATTAGAGATTATATTGAATTCATTAGCAGCTCTGCGAGGGGTGCATTCCGAGCATAATTCGTATTACAATAACTGCAGTAAAACGTATAGCAGAACCGAAGGGATCTTTGCGGAACATTAAAGTGGATACGTTCCAAGAGGTATGGACAGTCAACAGTTTCTTGAATAATGCCCAAAACAAAAGATAGGAAAAGGACAGACCTCCTTTTTTCCAACGATTTTAAACTAATCAGCGATGAGCGATCACTATAGGATGGAATCGGGTCAGAGAAACGTAAGGAGCGTAAAGCGTATTTAAGGAACACCTTTTGAACGCGCTCGATCCTGTCAATCTTAACTTGATGGGACGGACGCCAGTTAAAAGCAGTAAACTCCAGATGAGAGCGTACGAACGAGGTATATAGCCGTTTTAAGGTATATGGATTAGAGAACTCGGCACTATTCCTCCTGACGAAGTCAAGCATAGCATATGACTTAGAAATTATGGAATCGATGTGGCCATTAAAGAAGAGCTTGGTGTCAAATATAACACCAAGATCCTTAATTTTTCTGATAAACTGCAGCGTGCGACCTGAGATACCATACGAGGTAACAAACACATTTGGGGACTTAGAGAAAGTAACATAAAAACATTTATTAATATTAAGAGAAAGGCGCGATTGAAGGCACCAAGCGTGCAGGTTGTCAAGCTCTGTTTGAAGTTTGAGCATGTCGGAAGTGCCCTATATGTTCGAGAATATTTTCAAATCGTCGGCGTATAACAGATAATTTGAAAACGAATGTTATTTATAAAGAACACAAAAAGCATTGGCCCGAGAATACTACCTTGAGGCACGCCCGAGGTCGCAACGAAGATATCAGACGAAAAATGGTCTACCGAAACAACGCAACGCCTGCAACACAAATACGACTTAAGCCAGTTAAAAAAACAGAATGGAAACCTAGGAATTCGAGTTTCGCAACTAGAATTCTATGCGATACCTTGTCGAAAGCCTTCGAAAAGCCTGTGTAGATGCAATCCACATGAAATGCATTAGAAAAAGCCGAAATACAATATTCACTAAAGACCGCAAGATTTGAGACCATGGAGCGCCCAGGTACAAAACCATGTTGGTAAGGGCAAATGATGCACTTGACCGACAAATACATTTTATCCTTAACGATGCATTCGAACAGTTTAGACACCGTAGACAGTTTATAAATCGGTCTATAGTTACTAATATCATTTTTGTTTCCACTTTTGAAAATTGGAGTTATGGAGGCCAATTTCCAAGCATCTAAGAATACCCCAGTAGAAAGACTTGTTAAAGATAATTTTCAATGGAAGCATCAGTGCTGGACAGTTTTTAAAAAGTGCGGATACTCCATCGATGTCAGAGGTCTTCAGAACAACAAGACCTTTCGCTACACCATCGTATGAGAGGTAAAGGGAACCAAAGCCAAATGAGGAACTAACACCGGATGCATCCAATATCAAGATTTGTGTCTAAATCACACTCGAAGTTGGATTTCAAGAACTCAGCGGACAGATTAGCAACATCAGCGGGAGTATCCGCGGATTTATTATTGAGGAAAACTGAAGATGGAATAGAAGAGCATGATTTTTTCGATTTGACAAAGTTCCAGAAGGCTTTGGAGTTAGATTTAATATTAAGTTCGTAATTAAGGACATCATTTTTGTGAAGAAACTTATCAAGGCAGTTAAACTCTTTTAAAAAACGCTTGTACATTGAGTAGTAACTCCGACTATTGGTTGATTTGTATTTGTTATAATATTTATTTCGCTGATTTTTGAGCTTTGATCGAGAATTATACCAAGGTAGATTATATGGCTTACTTTTGACGATGAGAACATTGGCAGAACAAATGTCAAACAAAATTGTCTTGAAGGTGTTAAAGCAGTTGTCGGCATGCAAGTCATCGAGCAATTCCGACCAGTTCAAACCTGCGAACAACTTGTTAATGCCTTCAAAGTCACAGCGAGCGTACTTGAAGGCAATATTATTAGTACCTATAGTAATCGGTGCGAAATGATAAAATTCCATCTTAAGAATGAGCGCAACATGATGCAGACTTGCTGCTGTAATTGGGGCAAGGCATTTGGTAATGTTGTAATTTACCCCTTCACAAATGAAAATTAAATCTAAAATTCTTTCGAGCTCGTTTACAAAATTAATAATTTGCGATAGGTTAAGACTAAGTAAATTATCAATAAGATAAGATTCATGAAAGGAAGATAGATTATTAGGAGTAAGCCCATTGGAAGTATAACTATTTGACCACTTAACATTACTAAGATTGAAATCGCCGAATACACAGATAAGATTGTCCCCCCTCGTATTTTGAACAAAATATGTAACGTTGTCTGCATGAGCCCTATATAGGAAATCCACACTATTTGGTTTAATGTACGAAGCAAATAGAAACAAAGAACCCGAAATTGATGACCCATCAACACGAACGCAAAGCTATTGAGTCAGTATTATTCAGGTTGATCGATGAAGCGCGGAATTTTCGATTCACTGCAATCAAGACGCCTCCGCCCCTGGAGCGACCAGTCTTAGCAGAGAGCATGGGGTCGAAGAATTCCGAATCGAAAAAATCGGCAGTAAAACATGTTTCAACAATAACGAAGATAACAAAGTCCTGTTGGGAGCTGAATGTAATAACCGGATCAGATTTGGTTCTTAGGCCGGAGATATTTTGAAAATATCTTCTTAAATTATTACAATCTTTAGGCATATCTGAACTAGCTTGTGGCGTAATGGAGCTAGCTGAGTTCCTTAAGGCCCTCCTTGGGGAAAAAACGAAACGGGCGAACATTAATGCCAGCCGAATAGTGCAGACGAAATTCCAAGTTTGAAGTTCAACCATTTGACAGCGTTTTCGGGCGTATCTTTTTTAATTAATTTGTAACGTACCTTACACCTTACACCTTACCTTACCTTACGCACCTTACTTTACGCACCTTAGCATTAGCAGCAACAAACCCAGCAGCAGCAACGCCTGCATCAAGATCAGCATCAGAAAACAAATTCAAAATATTACTGTTGCTCGGAGCATTTGGCGATGGATTACCAGCAGTGATCTAGTGATGAGTAACAGTACCATACCCACAAGAATGCGCATGGCCACAGGTACCATCAATAGCAGGGAAAGTTCGTGTATCAGCACCACCAGCAACGTCGCCAGCAGCAGCAGCAGGTGTCGAGCGAGGCGAATGTAAATTACCAGCAATTGGCAGTTTATCGGGTTTCTTAACATCAGAACGTGCGGGAATTAGACAAACCTTAGCTGTATGCCCCTTAGCATTGGCAGCAACAGCACCAGCAGCAACAACGTCCGCGTCACAATCATCATCAGAGGACAAAACCACAATATTAGTTGTTTTCTTTTGTACCCGAGCTGCAAAAGAACGATAGGTAGGTTATCGAATTACGTGGAAAGCAACAACACAAAATAAGCAAGTTGAGTTAATATAAGCGGTTTGAGTTGAAAACGCTTAAACATAGCCGACCTGATGAATAGTGTTGCAAAGTAAAAAAGCGGCACTATTGTGAATGAGTCACTGAAAAGTACTAAGGGAAATTTTTGCTAAATGTCAAACTGATGGGGAAATTTCAGCCAAATTTCAAAACTAAGAGAAACAAAATGGAGCGGCAGTGAGTAAAATGGCGTCTCATAGTTTTTTATAAAATTATCAAATAAAATGTGATTCATATTTCAGAATACAAGATAAGAAACGAAGAAGATGGACCCGCGAAGAAACCACAGGTTTTTTGAGGTCTACCTTGCGCGGAAGGAAGAATTCCAGCACCCTAAAAAAAAGAGGTTGGCATACGTAAATGTGTTAGAAGATATGTTGTCAATCGGCATTACGGTGCGTAAAATACAAAAAATAAAAGTTTAAAATGAGGAATTTAAATAACTATTCTTACTTTTAGGATTCGGAGAGAACACCATTGTGCTTGGAGTCGAAGATGCGCACTTTACTTCAGGCGTACAAAGCGCCAAGCGACAACAACCGCAGTATGGGTGCCAGCCCTTGTTTTGCGATATTTATGGAGCTAATGGAAGAAATCTTTGAAAGGAGCCCAATAATTTCTAACAACCACACCGTCCACGTGAGCTTCAGACCGGCTACAGTACTGTCGGTGAGCGTAGTGGCGTCAACATCATCAAAGACGCCACAGCCATCTCTGTCACTGCTGCCACCGTCACCATCTCAATCTCCATTGCTACCACCGTCACCATCGCCAACTCCAACGCCACTACCACCACCGTCATCATCTCAATCTCCATTGCTACTACCGTCACCATCGCCACTACCACCACCGTCACCATCGCCATCTCCATCCCCATTTCGAAAAAAAAAAATTGAGCTGACGAAGTTGCAGGCGGAAGAAAAATTAAAAATGAAGGCTAAATCTATACAGCAATTTAAAGAATTGCTTAGAGAAAAATTTGAAAGAGATGCTGATATTGAAAAAAGAAAACTTGAGTTGCTGGAAAAACTGGCAAATAAGTAGCACTTTGCTTTTTTCATAATTATTTAATTTGATTTACTTTTTTCTGAATTAGGATTTTTTTCTTTGAATTTAAATTTTTATTTTTTTATTAGCTCTAAGAAAAGTACTCGTTATATTTTTTATTTGTTTTAATTTAATATGAAATATGAATGGATATTCGATGTGAATTTGATAGCCTTGAATTTTTTATTAGCTTTAAGAAAAGTACTCGTGATATATTTAGAGATTTTTTGATTTGAATTACCAAAGTGTTGAAATAAGTTGACTGAATTTTTGTTTAATTATGGTTTTCATACTTGTTAATTCAAACTAGTTAATGGTTTACAAATATATGAATGTAATATATATTTAAATAATATTTTGTTGTCTTAAATAATTAAAAAGGTTTTGTCTCCTATCAAGGTTTGCATCCAAATTTGACTCCTCAATTTCATCTTCAATAACAAAGGGGTTCGCTTCGTCTGTGTAATTTTCTTCATTAGCGTCGCACAAATCGTCAAAAGTTATGCAAATGTTATGTACAACACACGTACTGACCACGATGTTCGTAATCATCTTCAAATCTGTTTGCTCTGTAAATTTCAGCAGCCTTCGGAAACGTCCTTTTAACAGCCCAAACGCATTTTCAACTACCATTCGCGTTGAAGAATGTATTTCGTTGAATTTTCGTTGGGTTAAATTTCGATTTAAATTTAAATGGTGACACCAGCCATTTCGTCAACGGATATGCCGAATCTCCGATAATAAAATAGGAATCTGAGGACATTTCTTCATAATATCTTTCGGCATCGTGGAATAGTTTTGATCTTCTCAAAACTATGAAATCATGAAGCGAGCCAGGTTCACCACAAGTTATGTCCGTGAACTTTTTATCGGCATCTACTACGGCTTGAACCACCAAGCTGTACGATTTTTTTCGATTAAAGTTCATCTGTTTTTGATCTTTCGGCCCCTTAATAACAATACGTGTGCAATCTATAGCTCCAATCACGCCAGGAATACTTTTTTTTGGTGAAATTTTTCCGTTGTATTTTGCAAATAAGCACCTTCTGGCCACTTGATGTATTCATGGCTAATAGATACCATGAACTGTTGTCCACGCGGCCGTAGTGGCTATCCCAAACAAATTACCTAGCTGCCTAAATGTCACGGTGTTGCTTATGTACCAAATATACATATAAACTGCCTTTTTGGGGGAAATGCGTGACCTACCACCACCAGACTGGTCAGGAAGAAACGCAGATATTGAATATTTCGCTGAAATAGGAAAAGTTTTTTAAATTGCTAAATGCGCTTGTTTCAAAAAGTTTGCATTTATTACTTGTTAGATACTCCACTGTTTCACGTATCAGTCTCATGTTAATTTTGAAGTCCATCTCACTCATTGCATCGAGAGTACCTTCAAAGTTGGAACACCTCTCATGATGTTCACTTTCGCTTTCCGAGTCTTCAGAGGATGAACTGGAACTTTCAAATATGGTTTCCAGTATTTCGATTACGGTTTCCCATGCTCTAGCCTGGCATAATTCACGCTGCTCGCCCATACACATCGACACAATCACTTATTAAATATAATTATTTATTATAAAATATATATATATGTATATTTACCAAAGATTTTTCGGAATTACTCACTTTGTTAAATGTTTCGCTCAAAAATTTCACAAACAGTCCACATTTTTTGACAGCTGACACCAGTGTTGTGAAGTGAATGCAAATTATAAGACAGTTAAATATAAGCCAGTTGAGCGTTCTTTTGCAGCTCGGGTACAAAAGAAAACAACTATTAGTTGTGTTTTAGCATTTTCCAGCATTTGGTAACTGGTTAACAGCAGTATTCTGTTATGAGAAAATAGCGGCATTCTTGTTCTTATCCTCTGCTAGCGATTTAATTTCACTGCAGAGCTTTTCATTTACACTCCGAAAATTTTCAGTTTGTTTTGTCAGTTCTTCAGCCAGCACTCTCACTTTCGCTATTGTTGTTGTTAGTATTTCTGTCTTTTTAACGAATAACTCCTGGTGCATTTTTATGTTCGCTAGTTTCTCGCTGAATTTCTCATCCATCAAACAGATTAATTGCTTCACCTCCTTCCTATTCACTTTCAATGCTTCCTCAAATTCGTCTTAATACTCTTTCAGGTACATTTTTTTTCTTGACATTCTTCGTGATGTCTCGAAACACAAGATCGACATTTTGTATGTAGATGATGCACTCCGGGCAAATAAATTTAACCATAGGATGCATTCCAATAATTGTCGCCTTGTAGTTATCCAAGCCCGAGCATTTTGTTGCTGAGTGAAATAATTTTCCACAAACGCCCTCACATCGCAAGCCCGACCCGCCTCGAATCAGTGATTTGCAATTTACACACTTGTCATTATCGGACATTTTTGCTTATTTCGTTTCGTTTTATTTTATTTTATGCCCTATGTGTGTATGTAAGTATTCACTTTAGCATGTATTTGTTCTTGATTTTGGTACACAAGCTTTTAATTCCGCTTATTACGATTATATTCGCCGTTCCTTGGCCCAAAGCAGTTCGGCCAAACCATTATTATAATTAAATAAAACTGAAGTTTTATTATTATAGTGTCAATTTCACTTAATAATTTATGGAAATCTGCTTACGCAACATATTAATGTGTATATTCTCACAATTAATGTTGCTGAGCACTTATTGCGGAGTCAAAATACGTACGTGCACACAAACCGATGTAACAGTGTAAGAATTGAATATCTTCGTTATTACTCAACTTTTTGCTATAGTTGGCCCTCCTTGGGGAAAAAACGAAACGGGCGAACATTAATGCCAGCCGAATAGTGCAGACGAAATTCCAAGTTTGAAGTTCAACCATTTGACAGCGTTTTCGGGCGTATCTTTTTTAATTAATTTGTAACGTACCTTACACCTTATTGAATATCTTCGTTATTACTCAACTTTTTGTTATAGTTGGGACATGAAAAGATAGAGAATTAAAATATCTTTTAGAATTATAGGTTAAAAACGTATTTAAAATGCATAATATGCCTTTTTTCGAGCTCACACTCAACTGTGTGCGTACGCAAAGCATTCGCATGTGGCATTCAGCCAAATCAGTGTTGTACCAATGGCAAGTAAACAAATCAACTGACGTTTTTACAGGAAATAGTGCTTTTTGCGTTCCCGTGCACTTCTGCATCTGTTCTCCTTTTACTCTCACTTGAGAGGGTAGAATTGTAGTTTGACAGGTTTTAGTCCGAAGTTCAAAGGAACAGACTAATACCATGTCTCCATTGAGAGATTTATCCATTAAGATTTAATAAATCCCAGTTGCTAAATCACAACCGTCTCCAATACCATTACGAGATATGTTTGACGTTCACATTTTTAAATATTTGACGTTTGCTTATGTATGATTTTACAAATACAGTTGCGGACATTGATATACAGACAGATAAAAGGAAGGTACCAAGCGGAATTTCATTATATGAATTCTGAATATTATTGGCTTCTTATTCGTGGTAAATATGTATGTATAATATATAGTTTGGAAAGTGTAAAGAATGGTACCATATTCCGAATCATTTTCCCGAATTTAAGAAAAATTATCAAAACGGTAAAAAACATTTGCGGAAAGAAAAATTTTTGTAGAACTCTCTTATTCATAGGAGGGAACCGAAAATCCAATCGTGGGCCTTTGGCATATCATGAATACGAACTGAGTTCTAGAGGATGTTCGGTGCAATGTTATCGAAGCAGAACCATTACCGAAATTTATAAATTTTTTGTCGCAGCGCGTAAATGACTTATAGAAAGCGGAGAAGACTCTGCATGATATTACTATAAAACATTTCTTCTAAATTTTTAGTTTTTAAAATAATATTTTCTTAATTTATTACAACCAAAGTTATGTAAATATGTATTACTAATTTTCCTCCCAAACTAACAAAAATATAAAAATCCCTAAAAATACGAAAATTCATGTTTTTATGATAGGCGAGATTTCAATGTCCTCAACTGTATATTGAAAACACAAATGTCATTTGACTTATGGCATGTGAATTTGTGGTTGCCACATCCAACAAATTGTACTTATTGATCAATATTATTGAAGATTTGACGAAGATTTAACTTAAATCTACTGCCTTTCGAGATTTAATTTTATATGGTAAATCTCAAAAGATTTAACGTCAAATCTCGTCAGAGGGCTAAATCTTCATTAAATCTCACAATGGAGACATAGTATAACAAAAATTATTTTGTTAACTCTTCACTCTAGGAACTATTCTATATGTGGATTTTCACTATTTATGCACTATTAAAATATACATACATACATTCTATTAATATTATGTTGTTATTGCACTAATTAATTGCAACTTTTTTAGTAGAAACGTTTAGTGCCAAAATATCATCTACCATACGACATTAACTGAAAAGATATTGACACTCTAAAACAATTTGGACAGATTTTAAACAGCAATTTCCAAAATTGTTTCACATACATAGCTTATCAACATAGTGAAATAATATAAAGTATGCCAGCCAGTTTTATGTAAGCTTATTTCAAAGCAAAATTTTAGTTTCGTAATTTTCACTTTTTTCAATTCTGGCATTAACCCTTGGTTTTGTTGCATACTTCTGCCCGATTTCGGTTTAGATCCTTATCCTGATGGACTGAAAACCTCAGTAATGCAACGTTATGTGTGCTTTTGCACAAGCGGCAAGAATTTATTGGCATGATTTTTTTTATTTTTTACTCAAATCAACAAACTTCATAATTCCTAACTCAAAGGGGTTAACATGAAAGTCAAATGAAGGAAAAAAAATGATAATTAATTGGCAAATAAGTGTACCGAAATAGAATGTCATTGCTAGCTGGCACACTTTATATTAGTGGGATAAATGAAGCATCGCAAAGTTGTTTCAAATGTCGCATTTGCCGTTGTGACGCAGCTGATTACTTTTGTATAGGAACTTTCTTGTATTTGAGCTGGCAATCATTCTGAGAAAATTGTCCTTAAACTCGGTCCAAATTTAAAAAAATTGGGCCCTATAGAGGAGCTTTTTGCGATTCTAAAAGTGAAAACTCCAGAGCGCGGAGGCTTTTATTTAAAAAGTTATTAACTTTTAAAGTTGCACAATTCACCATATAAATTTCATTGATTACATAGAAGTGGTGGAAATAAACACATATATTGGTGCTACCAGATAATGAGAAAAGTGGGGGTTTTTGTATCCACCTTATATTGAAATACTGTTTTATATAAAAAAGCGACGCAGGCGAAGTATTGATTTAAAAAAAATTTTCATTATTTATCGAATTATCGATTTTTATAAGAAAGCGCCGCAAGCGAAAATTTATAATTATGTACTTATCGAAGTATGGTTTTTTTTTTTTGAAAAAAGCGCTACAGGCAAAAGTTTTTAATAAAAAATCGCGCGATTTTTTATAAAAAATTTTCATTATTTATCGAAGTATTGATTTTGGAGAAACTTTCCAATACGGGCGTTCATTAAAGGGGCAGTGGGCGAAGGGGGAGTGGGCGTGGTACCTCCAACCCACCTTTTTGGAGAGGGCATGAACCGCCATTGACCAAAATGCAACCCCCAACCACCTAGGCCCCCTATTGGTCCCTAGAGACCCCTTAGAAAAATGACCAAAACTCACAATTTTTACTTGCGTCCACAGTATTTTTGCATAAAACTCCTTTCTGCGTAGGCGGCCTTCGGCCGCCCTTTAGGATTATAACCCTTACCAAATAGAATTCTCCTTTTGGTGTGCACCAACTGGGGCTACCGCCCCAGTGATGTAGCCTTGGGAAAGGATGAGGTAACTTGAATTCCCTTTCTGTGTGGTAAACCTGGGGCCACCGCCCCAGTGATGTCTTTATGCAGAGCTCTTTGTTTAACATATTTTAAAAACACATTATACTCATTCATTCCGCCATTTCGACTTGTTTGCTTTGCGAAGAATAGTGAAATTATTAAATGCGTTTTATATTGTTAAAAAATAAAATAAGATGCATTTAATGTGCACAAAATACACGTGAACATTGCAAAGATCATATATTTATAAAAACATGAGTGTTAAGTGCTCTTTTTCATATGAAACTTTGCTAGTGAAACTGCAAAGAATTCACCAACGAATTAGTTAAATACTATTACTAATATAGTGAACAGAGTGATAATTAATGTAAATATATACGATTCTTAACAGCCCCGCCAAGTTTTATGACGAAATTCGTGATAGTTTTGTGAAAATAGCCAAAAACCGATGTAATGGAAAGCCAACCCATCATTGCAAAGTCAAAGCCGCGAAACACACGTTTTTTTACTGTCTTCAAATACTTCAAGAAAAAGTATATCAGTTAAGGCTGCTTCGAAATATAATTGTAAAAACTTTTCTTTTTCTCTAAGGCGCGACATTTTAAAAAAATTTTACATTTGCAATTCGGAGTTGCGATAGGTCTTTCATATAACTTTGTTCGCAACATTGCCATTTCGCCAAAAAATGCAACTTTGCGACGTTTTATGAATCGCACTAATATTCCATTATGCTTATAAACACACGACAGCCGATCGAATATGAATGCATATATATGTACATATATACCGGTAAATACATTTATATATGTATATGTATGAACATGTGTTTATATATATATACTAGCTTATACCCGCGGGTTTCAACCCGCGCTTTTATACAAATAGGAAAAATAATTTAATGATGTTAGATTTTATTTCTGTGCCCATTTCGTTATAGCTCGTTATTTTTTAAGCGAGTTAAGGTATTTAGGCCGTTTAAAACTATGAAATTATAAAATCTCGTCTGCGCGCTAGGCATACGAAATATATCAATCCCTCTAAGTTTACCTTAAAATGGTTCCAGGTATACGACGCGTGAACGTGTAACCTTCTTGGAGGTGCCACGGCGGGTTCTAATATTTCCAACTCAAATTTAATAACCTGGCCTTCATAAAATACCACTTCTCATTACTGTAGCAAATGCCTCAAGAGAGCTTTAGANCGAGGGACAACAACAGGAAAGATAAATAACTTAAGAAAAACAGGGGAAAATAGAAATGAAGATAAAGGTCCAGTCCCGTCCTGTCAGGTTGAGTCATCCCGCCCTTCTTCAACGCGGACTCCACGTGAAGCCTTGGGCGTCGTTGTGACTCCTCCTTTACTTTACGACGCCCCCTAAACCTGACATTAGTCCGTCTCTATAAGAATTAGTCGTCGTCTAGTCCATTGTCTTATATGTCCACCCCCCCACTTCCCCTCTATTGCACAAGTGCAACACCCACACCAAATACTTGTGCCTAACACACCATCTTAATCCCCGAAAGCTATTCAGAATTCTGTTTTCTCAATTCATTCTTTTTTTTTATTTTCTTAGCCTAGGGCACAATATTAAAATGCTCTTAACTCTAGCCCTAATAAGTATCGAAATTCATGTATGTATGTATGTACATTTGAATACGGAAATTTATCAAAAAGAAAAAAAAAAGGAAACCTACCACCCTAATATACTAACAGATACAAATTCCACAATTATAGCGATTTATCAATGCAAACTACCCCCGCTAAACTTACTAACGACCTCTTTGTATTTGTTTGGGTGTGCCCTAGGGTCAGTTCAATAATTGTTATTGTAGCTCATTGGTTATAATGTTCTCCAAAACAAAAAAAACTCTGCGAATAATTCCAATACCTCAAACGTAAATCAAAAGACAAAAAAAAATATTACCGCGGGATTAATGAAATCTTCAACTAGACATGCAAGTATATAAGTATGATTGGTATGTACGTAAATAATCACACATAAGTGCAAATATATGTGCATAGCAAGATAAAAAAATTTCTGTACTCACTTTTGGTCTCCAGCGATGGTGGTACCAACACCCTGTTAAGAACCTGTTTGGGGAGAATCTTTATATTTACATATATGTACCAATAGTCTTACATACATACATATGTACGCCTACAGCTAATTAACTGAGGTGTCAACCTATTTCCCTGCCGATAATGTTATCACTCGCTCGTGTTGCGGGGCAGCGAGCGGGTCATAATATACGCGCGAAAAAGAAGCACAAAATGCGGATCTACTATTAAAACAAGGCCTACAGAAAACGAAATGGCAATAAAAGTGAACTCAGCTGTGAACTTAATCTAACATTCGGGTGTAAAAGGAACCCATTGCAAATAAGACTAAATAAAAACTTAAGTGAGGAAAATAAGGCAAAAAAAAAGTAAACAAAAAAATTTAAAAGAGCACGAAATCAAAAGGCTATGGAATTCAATATAGGAGCCTAGTGATGTTTAAATGCAAAAATCTATAGCTACTTAATGTAAAGAAACCACCGAACTTCAACGAGAAATCCCAGGCTAATAATTACAGCGATAAAAAAAATCCATTGTTCGCGAGAAAAGCAATTACTAGCAAAATTAGCAAAATTAATAGTAAAATAAGCAAAACAACTAAACGGTATACAACAAAAAAACTTAACGCGGAATAGCCGAGAGAGGTTAAAAAAAATCCAACCACTCTAAAGCCTATATATATGTATGTAAGTATATAAGTAAAGTCTAGGTCATAATAACAACTAAATATGTATGTATGTATGTATTGGCGTAACAAGATTTAAGGAATGCCCCTCTGATGCCACTACTGTTGATCCGCGGTGTGGTTGGAGCACAAGTCTCCACGGCTCTCGTTGGTTCTGATTGGCGGCGTAGGTGGAGCGCTAGTCTCCCCTGCTCTCACTGATGCTGCTCCCGTTGACCGCGCTGAAGTGGATGCTGTTCTCTCCCTCGCTGTTACCCTTTCGTTGACGACTATCCTCTTCTGTATGGGGGCTGTGCAGAGTCCACAGGTCTGTAATATGGCCGTTGACCTGTTTTAGCTGGACTAGCTGGAACAGCTGTTGGCGACGGCGGTGTTGTTGTTGCCAAATATCTGTTGGCCAGTGTCAACTACTCTGGCTTAACGTTGCGGTGCGGATATAACCCAGGGTGGATGCGGATACTTATCTGTCCGGATGCGTGTGCGATTTTATGTACATGCATATATACCCTTGTTGGCAAACATATATGTAGGTGTGTGTGTTGGCTG
Source organism: Rhagoletis zephyria (assembly GCF_001687245.7). Classification (NCBI taxonomy): domain Eukaryota; kingdom Metazoa; phylum Arthropoda; class Insecta; order Diptera; family Tephritidae; genus Rhagoletis; species Rhagoletis zephyria. The sequence continues at coordinate 3,475 of NW_016160814.1, read as the reverse complement.
CGGCTGTGATTGACCACGGTAGTTGTATCGATGATGGCTGGTGCGTGTGTACGTGTAAGACTCCGTTGCTTCCGATCATCAAGGTTTCATGCTTCGACTACGTGGCGAGCGAGTCTTTGTCCAAGCGGCACTCAAAAGTGGAGCTCCTTTTGCTGGGTATTTCAGCAGGCGATCTGAAATTAAGAATATTTTTTTGTTAGTAAAATTCAGAGTAATAGTTTATATGTATGTATGTATATCATTCACTTTCTTTTATACCTTCCGGTTTACTAATATACATATCGCCCGTCTAATAATATAGAGATGTAACTCAAAATTTACGTTTTTGGAGATTTCGTTATGCAATTAATAAGCTTGATACGTAGAATATATTCAGTCTAAGAGATGACCAAACTTCCCAAATATGCCGAGGATATTTTTCTTTCTATCTGTTTTTTTTCTATACCCTGTATGGGTTGATAACACTTTGCTTGCGTTCTCCCACAAAATCTAAATCCTCAAATCCCTCGTTACATCATCAAACGTGTGATATGTACATATTATAGGTCTATGTATGTGCATATGCACTTACATACATGCCGCAAGGTATAACTATAAAATATAAATATGCTTTTACTGCCTGGGGACTTACCTCCAATTTCTTGTTAGTATTAAGTGACCCCCAGAAGCTCCCCGGTTATCCGTATATGCGACGGTTCCTTACACACGCGCACTCAAACGGCACAATATCCTCATATATATGTATATATATTTTATTTGTTTGCACCCTTTTTGTTTACACAATTAGAAAACTGCGAATATATTCCCGCACTAAGACCGCACTGCGTCGAATTTCAGCACCGCAACTTTAACTTTTGAACCCGTTTTTCATCAGTATGGTCCTTTTATATCTTTCCCTACCAAGTGAACATACCGTATCAAGTACTTACTTATGTACACATAAGTAAATAAAAGAAATGCTGTTTAAGCCAAGCGTTGACACACACACACTCATGACTGCTTAACCAAACCATCAGTCTACCGGACTTCCTCACTCTAACACGCTACTTTCTTTGGGACATCATTGTGGTTAACAGAGGTTCGATTGCTTTCTAGTTTTGTATGTTCGATCGAGTTCGAACGCTTACAAACAAACGCACACCAACGTAGCTGGCAAGCAGCTGGCGCTACAGGCTCGCACCCGCCGATGGTGCCTGCACCATGGAGCGTGTGCGTAAGAAGATTCCTAAAGCCGCTGGTTGCACAAACCGAATGGCATCACTGTAAAATGGTACAACGGTCTGCCTGGCACAGTGAAGGCAGTCTTTTCTCTAGACTTTCTTTCGAGGGGAATTTGCCAGAAGGCATCTTTAAGATCTATTGCCGAAATATAGCGAGTATTTTGCAACCAACTTAAAATGCCGTCAATATGTGGCAAGGGATATGCGTCTTTTACCGTACGCTCATTAACCTTTCTTGCGTCAAGGCACAACCGATTCTTCGTTCATTTCACGACCAAAGACACGGGAGAGCTCCAGCTACTGTTACTCTCCTCGATTACTCCCATCGCTAGCATTCTGTCAAGCTCATTGTAAATAAGTTTTTGAATCGCGGGAGATATCGGATAAAATCTTTGCTTGACTGGCAAATTTTCATTAGTCACCTCAATAATATGTTCTTCGACATCAGTCTTTCCTAATCCTAATACCGAAAACGAGGGGAATTGGGCTTTAACCCGATCTAAGGCAAGACCTTGCTCCGGAGTAAGTGTGTGTTGCACCACGTCGAATGATAAGTCACCCTCGGCGGGCACTAAGTCTGCAACGACAGTGCTGCCAGAGCCGACATTCATTCCTTTGCTAACCACATTCATGCCAAACACTTGCCAAAAATCTACGCCTAAATAGACTTCCTGTTGTAAGCCGGGCACAATCAAAAATTCCATCTCTTTTGTCATATTGTCCCATTCGACTGGGAGCGTTATAACACCGGTTACCACGGTTTCCCCACCATTTGCCGTTCTTATATTTTGACCTCTGATTGGCATTATCAGGTCTTCTTTGCCTTGTAGTAGCGCACTCGAATTATTTCCCAAGCAACTCGCTCCTGCTCCAGAATCTAACAGTGCTAGCACCTCCTGTTCTCCTATCTTCGCCTTCGCAAAGAATCTATTATCCCCCTTAATAGTAACTATAGTTGCTATGATTTTATTTTGAATCCTTTTAAAATTTTTCTTCTTTGCCCTAATCTTTTGTATTTTAATAAAGTTTCTCTTCCTTTTCTTTGCTATGACCTCCTCACAAAATATTCGTTTGCGCGCTTCCTCATACTCGATTTTTCTTTGATGTAAACTTTTCCTAATAATCTGCCTGTCTTCCTGCTTATTCTCCTGCTTCTTTGCTATCTTTTCACTGGTCTCTGAGTCGTTTTTAAAGATGACAACTACTTGTCTTCCGGGTTCTCCTTTATCTGGCGTGAGTCCCCGGATATCTCGGTCAGTTTCAAGTTTCCCAGCCCTGGTTTGAACACACAATAAGACGCGTCACCTCCACACGAAAAACAAATCATACTATGAAACGACGACTGACATTTATTATCTTCTTGAGCTTCTTGACAAAGTAATCGACGGGCATGCCACACTTGAAACACAACATAAGGTGAAACGGGGATGGACAAAACGAATTAATAGTAGAGGGGGTCACATTAGGACGACGTGAGGAAGACACATTTTGTGGGACAGACATAGGCGGTTGTGGCTTGCCACGTTGCACTCTTCCTATCTCCTCTACCTTATCTACCGATTCAGTTTCCGAAAATTCTATTTCGTTAACATGTTTTGACCTACTCTTATTTTCACGCATCACTTTCTCTGCCCGCTTGCACTCATTTTTAAGTTCTGCTAGCGTTTCTATCCTGGAGGAAAAGGTCAAATTTGCCAAGTATGGCTTAAGATTACCCCTAATTATGCCAACCAACTCTTTCTCCGGTATCTTTTTTCGAAGACGGAATGTTAGATTGTGCACGTCTCCGTAGAAGTCTTCAAACGTTTCTTGCACCTGTTGCTTCCTCTCCATTATTTCTCTAATGATTTCGTAATCTGATTCGGCCGTCTTGAAGTGGCTTAACAGTTCTCACTTTAGTTCGAAGTACCCGAAACTTGGGTCATCTGCGTTATCTTCAAGTATCTGCCAATACCACTTCAAGGCATTGCCAGTAACCAGACAATGAAAATCTGTGAAAAGCTGATAGTGCGAAATGCCATATTGCTCGCGCATTTTTTCAACCCTAAAAAGAAAGCTCTCTACCGTTATGCCTTTTGAGGACCCATCGAATTTAACGTGCCACTTATCGAGATCGATTTTTTTCCAAGCTCTGAACTCGTTGCGGGAACATGATTGGCTTTCCCCCTTTGGCTCCATCGTTGTTTGTGTCTCGGTCCGTATCTGTTCGCCTCTCACCTCTACTTTCTGGTGTGGACGCCTGGCCTGGTCGTGTT
>NW_016160813.1:0-59034 GCF_001687245.7 Rhagoletis zephyria | reverse complement strand
ACAACAACTGTAAAACTGGATTGTACTCAGGGTTGCCACTTACGAAAATACTTTAATAAAAACTATAGTTTTGTTCTATTTTTTTTTTAAGTTATTTCAATAAAAATTAAAATTGTTTATTAATGAACTTTGTATTTAACTAATGGTGTCGTATTTGAGATCATATTAATGGCATCTTCTCAGTTTTTTCTTTTAACCCAAAGCGAAAGTGATTAAACTTAAGGCAATAACGAAGCATCATCATATGAATAAACTTCCATTGGAGTTATTATAGACAAATGCATACATTGACTCAAACAGCCGCTTGGTATTATTCTAATATTCACAATGTTCTTCAATTACATTTTTTTAACTTTTTTTTGTATAAGAATATTGTGTTATTAACCAAACCCATAAAACACAAGGATTCAAGCTATATACAACATTTAGTAAAGTTAAAAAAAAATTCGTCTAAATTTCGAACTCTTTACTCTTAATTTTTACATCGATTTTGGGTATTCAGTTTTATTGTCTATGGCGTTGTAGTATAACCAACAATGTGCAGCTAAAAATTGCCGTTGATACAAAACAAAAAAATGGCCGCCGGTCTTTTGTAGTTTTGTTTTTCATTTAATAATTGCCGTTATAAAAACTGGCGGTGATTTTTTTTTTTTTTTTTTGTGAACAATCGTAGTGTGTATTTACATGCCTGCCCATTTTTTCTTTCTATTTAAGGAATCATTTAAAAGATTTAGGCAATCAAAAGCTGCTTAAGATTCTGGTAAAAATGAGCTTTGAATGGCACGCTATGTTCGCCTTTTATCGATATGTATGGTTCATAGGTATGTATATAAAATGTGTGCATTAAACCGTTAGAAAACTAATATATAACGTAGACAACACTTTTGGAAAGAAATTTATAATATACATACTTAAAGCTAACTAAGACAAATAAAGCGGGAACTAAACTTTTATTTGTTTTTCAAAGAAAATACTTTAACAAAAATCTACAAAAATTAGAAAAAAATTACCATTTAACCAAACCTTATTTTTTCTACCAATTTTAGTAATAATTTTCAAAGTGGCAACACTGATTGTACTGCAATAAAAAAAACGAACTACGCAAACTTTGAGTAGAGTAATGTTTGTGATAGATACGGTATTAGAAGGTGTCACAGCGGTGATAAAAGGGGGTGGATGGATGTGCGTTTCAACAGCATCTGCGTGGCTTAGTATGTACGTATTCATGTGTGCACAAGTGTGTATAAAACTAGACTCGTTGTTTGAACCGAATTCTTTTTTTGACTTCGATTTCGGCAAATACGACTAGTTTACGATACCGACTCAGTTTCGTCTCTCAGTACAAAAACGAGTATACTCGATAGCCAGCTAGTTTGGGCTTGCGAGAGTGCCTAGAATGTTTATCGTTACGTGCTTTTTCACAATGTCAACTAAAATACAGTTAACTTATGTTTCACTTTTCAAGGTTCTGTAAACACGCTTGGAAAAATTAAAATACTTAGTCGCACTAAATGTTATGGCTGCATATACATACATACATACATAGAATAGGCACAGATACACGTACATACATACATACATACGTATGTACATATGCAAGTAGAAATTTAAAACAGCAAATTAGTAAGAATAGTAATAACAAATCTATATGTATGCTTGCACAAATATGTATGCATGTCGCTACATAAATATGTATGTTTTTATGTATGGGAATCTAACAATGAGAAACGTTATATTGCTGACACTGACTTGGCTGGCTGGCTCAAAAGAAAATGAAAATAAATTAAAAAATCATTTTGGAGGTGGCGTAGATAAAACGTGAGTTGAGCAATAGCAATTGCAGCAGATCTAAGCATTTTTCTTGCATATAAATACTCACAGACATACATATATATGTACCTTATAAATATGTAAGAAAAAAAGCAAATATGTGCTAGGGCTTGAATGAAGACGATTTTGTAATATGTATCTCTATAACTGTGTAAGTGTGTTATTGTTTGAACCCGCACGTTCTAATAATACATTTAAAGCAGATAAATAGTGCTTTGAGAATCCTTGAAACAGTAAAGGCAGCTGGTTTTCAATAGAACTAAAACAAAGAGTTTGAATAAAAAGGTCTCGCTAGTTAACTGTAAATGGAGATAGAATTTCATTTAAAAAGAAAACGAAGGTTTTCGGTATTCAATAAGTAGATAAACTTGTGCTTGTTTAAGCTATCACATATATGTAAATTTCTATACATGCATACATATTTTATCCACATACATATGTAGACATATCGCACGCCTAGATTTAAAGCGAGCTAACTCAAAATTCATAGAGGGAAATTTAATTGCTTGTGGATCGTACAAATTCAACGCAATCATTACAAAAATAGGTATAACAGTAGTTTTTTAGTTAGTGTATATAATCACGAAGAATGAAATATTTACAATAATTCGACGTAAGTGCTATAAATTGATTTATGCAAAAAAATTGCCCGACATTTTTTTCTTTTTTGATTTAATCGCACTTTAGATCTAGGTGTGCGATAGGCACATCTCAACATCGGTTTCAGCAGCCGCAACGTTTGCACTTTCTTTCCCAAGTTGGACAAGAGGAAGTATCTTCTGTCATCAAGTGAACAGATCACGCAGGTACAGGTTAAATATCGTTTTCGTTCTAATGGTGTTTCATATGTCTTTGGTCGTATAGTACTTAAATTACTTTTTAAGCAACAGAAGTAATGAAAAAAATGTCTTGTGATTTTTATTGAGAGCCCCATTTGCGATTCCCTATGGGCAAATCCTAGCGTCGCGAATCGTAACGTCCTTCTTCTTTACTATTTTGCAAAAAAAAAATATAAGTTATGCTTTTTTTGTGGTATAAGGGAAGGTTTCCAGTAGTAGTTATAGGGACAAGGTAATGGAAATTTGAATTTGAATTGATGTCTATGTATTTTCCTTCGAAGTTTGTGTTCGGACGTTACTAAAAAAGGAAGCGATTTTGATATCAAACTCAACCGATTTGCTCAAATTGTAATGTATGGGGAACAAAATCTAAACTAATACTTTGAAGAAATAGTAATGAAGTTAACAATATGTTTCCTTTTTGGTTGTTGTTGTTTCCGACAGGGTGGGTGTATGATGTATTTTGGAACGAATTTCCAACGGAGAACGAAAAATGACACTGAAATGGCTCAACGCCGAAACCGGTTTGTCTCCAAACCAAAGTTGACAAGGGATGTGGTTCGGGACGTTAAGTTACGGACGTTACTCTCTTTGCCGTTGAAAATGTGATTTCTTTAAAGCGATATTCTTGTATTTTATTGAAAGATATTGTGCTTAAAACCAAGGCTAGTTGGAGCTTTGTTTCAAGAAGTAAGCACCGCAAATCAGATTCCTCAAATAGGTGTGAAAAGAAACATGAAATAACAATATGTTGTACGATGGCATTTTCGACACAAAAACGCGAGAATTTGAATTGCATGTATTTTTTCAGATTTAGGTTGACTATTTCTCGGATTCACCCATATATGCTGTTAACCAAAAATATTAAAGGTGAACCGATTTCGCTGAAACTTGGCATGCGCTCTAATTTTTCTAAGGAAATATGGTAAAGATGGGCTCATTGCCACGCCCTCCACCTTTGTGGAGAGAAATGCTAAATTTTCTCCGATTTAAATGAGATTTACTACAAAAATTACAAAACAAATGATAAATAACTTCACGTGAAAAAGCCACGAGAGTTATAGAATTGATAAGAGTTAAAAAAAAAAATTGCCGTTAGTTGCGAGAGGGGGCATATCAATGATGTGAAAATTTGTATTTATGACTTTTACTTTCCTCTCTCTAAGCTAAACATATTTTTTTCTATCAACTGTCACCATGACTTTTCTCACCTACCTTCATAGTTGGGGTTGGAGTTTACAACGCGAAAGCGTTCTGATTTTTTCTCAGCTGCTCTCCCAGAGAGAGAGAAAAACAACAACAACCACATGCAAGAAAAGTTCTGAACTAGAACGATGAATGAATCCGCCTTTAAAGTCCAAACACAGTGCGGTAACACTTACTGCATAGGGGAAAAAAGTAAAGATTTTCTAGCGTTGCTGCAGGGATTCCTTTTTAAATTCTGTTATAGATTTGGTTACATATCGTCGCTTGGTCCGCAATATCTCGTTTCCGTCAAATGTATAGCAAGACTGCCGAAAATACCCCTATTGTATAATAAAATCGATGAAAAAGTTAAACACCTTCTTGAAAAATTTCATGGATTTTGAAAAAAAGAACGATTAGTGTAACTGTAAGGGCACTTACGTTTAATTTTGGATTGTTATTTAAATGCCATTTAGCTTTCGTTGGGTTTCGGATCAACTGCATTTAAATATCCCAAACAAGTGGCAACACTACTGCTTGTTCCTTGAGCTTATTTTTGTGTTTCTTTTTTGTTCAAATTTTTTCGAGAAGGGCTGAATGTTGTTTGTACAAACACAGGGTTGCATATCTCATATTTAAATAGCCAATATTGGCCATTTAAGTGCATATTAAATGTATGATCTGAAAATTGATTTTTGACTTTAATCAACAATCTCTACTTAAATAGGCCAACTGAAATTAGGCCTAAATTTCGATAATCCTTATGCAGTAGCGCCAAGCGTAGCCTGACACAAAATAAAGTTTCACTTGGTTTTTCGCAACAAATATGTATGTGTTTTTGATGTAGATTTGAATGGAGATACTCGCATTTAGTTTGTGCTAACTAAGTTTTTTATTTTTTTTTGTTTTAATTGTCTCATTAATATGCGGGAAATTTATGCGAATATAGATACACATTTTATCCATACACATGCTAGCCAACTATTAGCAACTAAAACATACAAACAACTAATCTAATTTGTGGTGTTGGCATTGATGCGAAATGGTTGACCTTAAGTTGCGAGTTATGCGCTTAATTAATTTCAACTTGTTTTTGGCTACCTTTATACTCTTGGTAGAAGCACAAAAAAGTGCTGCGATGGGTTCAAGCTTCAATTGCGACGCCAGACACCATAAAGCTCAAATGTAAGTTCTTCATAGGCGCGCAGCAAATTGTGCAAGCATAGGTAGGTACAAAGTTTTTTTTTCTAAGCAGACAGACAAATTGTGTTGAATAAGAATAGGCAGGAAAGAACATAAAGGTATGTTAATATTGTATACATATGTGTATGAGAGTCTATGGCAAAGAATATACACACTAAAACAAAAATATATTAGTAATAGTTGTGAAGGTATTTGCAGATAAATATTTCCAACAAAAGCTTAGCAGCTTTTTGAAATCAGAGATGATCCAAGAACGGTTAATTTTAAGTTCTGCTGTTTTAGCAGCAACATTTTGAGGTATTTTTAGGGTATATGCAAATAACGCAACAAATAAAAATTTTTGAATTTGATTAAGTTTTTGAACCAAACTAAATATAACTAAAAAGTAGTAGTAAATACATATAATCGCAAAATTTAATTGAAAGAGCAAAACGGGCATCAGACCTTATTTGGGTTATACAGTTATTGTTTTCTAGTTACACATCAAGCCCTAACCACGAAAATACCGTAAGCGATATATATATTTTTTTTTAATTTTCTTTTTGATGCAGAAATGCTGTCGAAACACTAGCGCCCCTTTATTCGTGTCTAGTGACGATATGTAGATGGAATTCTGCATTAAACATTTATTTTTTTTTTTTTTTTTTTTTATTTCGCTTAGGTTATTTTTGCGGTAAGGGCTTTGTATGTTGCTAAGCAAAGTGGAGAATAGTCCAGTTTTTTTTTTTTTTTGTTTTTTAATAATGGAAAAGTAAGTTTCTGCTTACGCTACTAAAATTGCAGACTTTTTCTCGATTCAATTCTTCCACTTGTCAGCTAGCTAGCATATTGACAATCTCTTGCTAGTCTAAATATCTAAATAAATATACAATGTACAAGTACATACTGGTATTTCTGTGTTAGCCATATTGGACCTAGAAGGTTTATTTAAACATGTGTGGCCCTTTTTAATACGCAACTTGCTCCTTAGTCGTATTGTTAATTAGGCGATACGTACTGACATATAACAACAGAACAACAGCAAGCCAAACAGCGAACAGCAACACGTTTAGCTTTTACGTCCCGCCAACGAACGTACTACATACATACATACTATATCTATGATATTTAAAAAAGCATGACCTTACACAATGCCAGCCAGACAACAAGCGTGCACAAGTTATATTCAACTTGGTATGTAGTTCGAGCAGCTCGTCTACGCTTTAGCCGCAACGTAGTGCAAAACGTTTGCTTTTGTGTTTGTGTTTGTGTTTGCTTTTGCTCTTTCGATTTCATTTTTGGTAGGTACTCACTCGCACAGCATAGCCGAAAATCGAAATAAGGCCAAGGTGGCTCACCTTGATTTAAACTCACAAAAACTTTCATGACCTCGAAAAAGCTTTATCTTCGGCTTCAAATTCGTTTTCGATTTCGTTTTCGATTTCGGCTCCGGCTTCGCATTCGGCATGTGGAGAGATGCACGAATTTGGGCAGTAAAGTGAAACGTAGAATTGTCAAAAGTGCTTTGGCCAAATGCTAACATAGAAAAAAAAAAAAAAAAAAAACTGTAGTACCTACTAGATACTTATTTAGTTGATAAACTGAGGCCAATCGAGCAAAGTTTTGTTCAGTGACTTGCTGCTTTTCGCCAACTTCTGAGTTTCCTTAACAAGTTTTTTGCCGGGCTTTTTGCTGGTGTATTCGCTACCGCGTCGCCTTTTCTATGTTATGGTTTTTTTTTTATTCATTTATTAAGTACATATGTATGTATGTACATAAAATTTTTACAATTACTTTAAAGTATGCACATAGGTATGTATGTATATTCAGGTACATATGTACATACATGTGGGCATATTTTTGCCTTTATGTTTGCACTATCCAAAAATATGAAAAAATTTTTGGCAGATCGGCACATCGCATACGCAAAAGCGGTTCGGTTCACTGCATTATCGGTGTTGAATTTCGATTGGCATTGTTCAACATGCTGCTGTTGTTGTTATTATTATTATGATTATTTGATTACTACGATCTGTTGTAGGTGCATGCTGTCGAATAAATTCAGGTCCTTGAACCGCTACATGAACGGCCGTGTAAACTGAAATATTGGTTGGAACATCCAATGCGTACGATTACCCCTACCGCTGTCCTTTACCACTGCCATTGTTCAGGTGGTTACTCTTTGACGCTGTCGATGTCTGTTATTGTTATTGTTTTTGAATGTAATTATTGGTAGGACTACCGAGTGAATGACTTGGTTAAGTAAGTGACTGGCTTTTTTGCGAAAATAGTTAAAGGCAGTTCATGGCATGTCAACAGTTTGAGGCAAGGTTCCCACAGTTCAATAAGCTTTTTTGGCTTCAATGAGAGGCCGAAATTCCTGAGTATGCGTACGCATACGTATTTTTCTTATGCTATACCTAAATTTTTTATGTATGTACATACATATATGCAACTATGTAAATGCGTTCATTTTTGTATTTATTTTTTAATATAGCTGCACTTATGCCAAGCCAGACTTAAAGTAGATACTGGCTCATAGCATGGCAAATGATACACTGTCCGACTAGAAAATGAAAAAATTATGCATTTTTGGAAAGTAGAAAGAATAACCATAAGAGTTTTTAAAATGCGGAATTGCAGTATGATAAAGTGGTAGTTCCATGTGGCTACAGTATATATATATTTTTTTTTTGATGGCGGCGCACAGTGTTTCGACTATATGGAGGCAGGTAGAAAGGTCATGGTGACAGTTGGTTGGCCTTAGCGAAGTAAAAGTAGAAGTCCTAGATACAAAGTTTCACAAATTTTTGTGAGTTTTGGACGTTATACTGATTCAATCCCTCCCATATCTTATATTTAGGGGTTTTTAATAAAATAAAGCGTACAAACTAAATTTCATCGAAATCGGATGAAATTTAATGTTTCCGCCCAACAAGAGTGTGGGGCGTGGGAATTATTTCATCGTTACCAAATTTAATAATTCCCTATTTCTAAGTAAAATAAGACCACATGTCAAGTTTCAGCGAAATCGGTGGAGGTTTACTATTATTTCCACCTGCCTCCATATAAACGAAACACTGTGCGGCGTAACGCATTTTTTCCATGCAAAGTATGTACGACATATACGTACATATATTCGAAGTTTTTTTTTTAGAGAATGCGCAGCACCTTCAGACAAAAAACTTACTAAAATTTACACGATTTTGCAGTGTCTTGAAATTTGCACTTTAACCTACGAAAGTTTAATGGCCTATAAAACTGTGGCTAACAGTGCGCGCTACCATTCCGCAGGGCCTTGGTTCAAGCCTGGTTAAGCCCAAAATCAAAAACGAAAAAAAACAAAAAAGATTTTTTTTTTAATAGCGATCGCTCCTTGGCAGGTAAAGGCAAACCTCCGAGTATGTTTCTGCCATGAAAAATAGCTTCTCGTAAAAATACAATCGCCCTTCGGAGTCGGCGTAAAACTGTAAGTCCTTCCCCTTTATCCGACATCAAGGCGCATGGCACAGTTGTTTAAGCGCCTACCTATTATTATTTTTATAAAACTGCATACCCAATTTCTTTTTTTTATTCTGAATAAAAAGTTCAACGTTTTTGGCTGTAATTGTAAAAGTTTGTCAAATTTTCATAATTTTTTTAAGAAGTTTGTGCTAGACTATATAAAAAAAATTATAAACAATGAATAAACAAAAGAAAAATCGCCAAAGCTGGTCAAAATGTCACTTAACTTAATCAGCTGACCACGAGGGTACATATGTTTGTATGTATGTTAGTATGAAAAGATAACTGTAAATTTTGTAAAAATCATTTATTCTTAGACTGGTATCCTTTTACAATTAAGGGTACTCTATAACGAAGTATTTTCCCGGGGTCAATGGATTTTGGGAAATGCTTCCCATTCCAGGTTACTTATACGACGTGTTGTCTCAGGCGGACTCGAACTTGGAAAGGATAGCTATGATAATCGCCCTTATCGCGAAGTTAATGTGAACAAATATGTATTCCCAAAAACTATAAAGAAAAAAAAACATTTTTTTTAATTTGTTATTGTTATGTCTGTTAAATTGTGGTAACGATTTATTCACATGCAATTGGTGATAATTTGTTGGGCCGATTGAAAATTGAAGTACCTGTGGGCTTGCTTATTCAAAATATATTTTCTACAAAATTTGCTGCATAAGATGAAGCCAAAATTTAAGAGGAAGCTAACGAAATTGTAAATTATTATAGGAAATGATTTAAGGGTAAACCAATCTTCTATTTATTAAAATGGAGTAACGAAAAAAAAAATAAAAAAATTTCAGCTGGACCCTTTTACATACATATCTATCATAATAGTGTACATTGTGCATAAAAATATTAGATCTAAGACCGAAAAATTTAAAATAATTAACCGATTTGCTTGTGTACGTACGAATCATTGTGCCCACATTGGCAAGAAAGAAAACTATAAATCTATCTGCATGTATGTATGAGTATGCCTGTTTTCATATGTAGACCGAATACGAATATTCACCGTTCTCGCTACATTATTACACCGTTGCGCTGATCAGGAAGGCATTGATTTGCGCTAATTCACGTCCAGGGACTGCCTTACGCTGAAAACGTGTGTCTGTCTGTCTAAGCAAAAGAGAAACAAATACATATCAACAATCACAACGACAACGCAAAGTCAACAAACAATCGCATAAAACGAAAAATTAAATCAAACACGAAAATGAAAATAAAAAAAACTAAACGCTAGCCAAGAAACCTCGCAAAAATTATTGCTACGAATAGATAGAGAACTTGCAGCGAGTGCCGACTACGTCATCAGGGCAAAACTCAGAGCAGATAAGCCACAATGTTAAATGCTTAAAATGCGCTACACTAATACTCACACCTACGAATACATGTAGGTATGGAGCGTTTGTTCTGTAATTCCAGAACAAGCAATAAATGCATGCAGTTTTGGTTGGGAGAGAAACTTTGCCTGAGAAACAGAGTGACCATTTGTTAACATTGCTATGCAAAATGCAGTGAGACACTAAATGAGTATTTAACAGGGCAAATGCAGCCTTTCTCTCAGCAAGAGCAGCTTTTCTACTCAGCTGTTATTGAATCCTCTCTAACTATCTCCATTTATGTGACGTAGTGCATTATACCTTTGCTCGACATTAGCAAACTCTCAAGCACAAAAAAATTAACAACAAAGGGAGCACCAACAGCAAAATAAAACTGTGTTGCATTGTCATTGGCAATAAATATGTACATATGTATGTATGTATGTATGTTGTTGCTACTCGTTGTTGATGTTGCCGATATTTGCAATTTTTTATTTTCTATCGCTCTTGCACTTTTCTTTTTTGTCGTCATCCTCTACATAGGCAACAGACGCTCATGCAGACTGATTCAATTGCACAGTGTTTAGTTTTAATTTGGCACAGAGATTTTTTCACAATATGCCCAAAAAATTTTGATAAAAATATGTTCCATGCTACAACAAAAAAACAAAAATATAATTGCTAAACTTGGTGGAAAAGTCAGGAAAGTTCAATAAACTTTCATTTCAACTGTTTAATCAGATTTTTTTAATATTTTTTTTCGAGTATGCAGTTTTGTAGCCTATTAAATTTAAGTATAATGAAGAGCACGTTTGGAGTAGCTAGAACTTACCGTTCATTTTTGGCTATTTTTTCACGTATTTTCGTCCGTACTCTACAGGAAACGGGACTAGTTGGTTGCTAACTATTAACTAACTAGCAGTCGACTAGTGGTAACTATTTATTAACTATTTCCTTTGGCCGTAACTAACTACTTTTGAAGAGCGATGGCCGCAAAATAGTGCTCCCTGGTTTCCTCTGCATTAGATGTCAACTAACTTGTAGCTAACTACTTTTGGCTATAAACTATCAATAAGAAACGAATTTTTATATTTTTTTATATATTTTATATGAAATTACATATTTGCTTATTTGGTTACATGTTCTTTTGTAAGTGGTCCCACATTTGAATTCCATCAAATATAACATCAAAATAATAACGTAAATTTCGATCTTTATTTTATTTCTCCTGAATTCGAAAACGAATCTGTGAAGTGCAGAAAAAAAGTGTATTGGAACCTATTTTTGTAGGAGGATATTTAAATAGAAACTTCTAAAGAAAACAAACTCAATATCACATCACGACTTTACAACTCATTTAAAGTTAGTTTTGTCAAAGCTAATTATAAATTAGTTATTTATCGAAATCCCGCAAAAAAAAACTGACTATAAGGTGGTTATTTTGTTCAATTGATAATTTTTTTCTGCTGTGTAGGTACAAAAAAAAACTTGAAAATACTCTGTATGGAAAACATGCGAAACACCTTCAACAAAAAAAAATTTCAAAAATCAACACGATTTTATAAAAAGTAATAACTACAACAATGATTAAGAACATTAAAATTTACATGGAAATTTAAAGAAATTTCCTGAGTTTCGCACAAAGTTTAGAAAGTATATTTTTGTATAAAAATAATACTATTGTGAATATTTCTCTGCTCCAATACTTTTAGCGGTGAGTGTACACAGATACACGCTATATACGTACATATTATGAAGAGTTATCAGCTTCTTCTTTTGTCTTAATGTTTTTGTTTTTTTTTTGAATTTATCGTGAAAATTGGAGATTTTTGGAACTTCCGTAATTTTTTCGACTTTTTTTTGGGAATTATTGAAGTTTTCTGGAACAGTTCGAGAGTTTTACCAACGATTTTTTCGGAACGTTTCGGGATTTTTCATGATTGACTCTACGAGATTTTTCAGGAAATTTTGAAAATTTTTCATAACTTTTCGGGGTTATTCTTTGTTTGAGATTTTTGGGAACTTGTTTTGGAATTTCCAGTATTTTTCTGGAACCTTCCGTGGGTTTTTCAAAACGATTCCGGAGTTTTCATGTACTTTTGAGGGCATTCTGAACTTATAAATCTTAGCTTTGCTATTTATTTACAGAATTTCTTGCTCAAAATAATAAATGCTAACCGTCTCTGATATCTAGATTACAGAAAAGTTGTATACTAGCCATTGTATTTAGTACTCAAAAATTTTTTTAACTTATTTTGGCCAAGCTTCTTCTCCAATTTGTAGTCTGCCTTGATGTTGCCATGCAAATATAGAGACTTGAAGTTTTACACTAACAGACTTCCCATTGCCTGAAGAGGAGCGATTGGTGTTAGAAAATCCTTTTTGTAATATTTTTAGGACCTTGCACTGACCAAAGTTCTACCAAGGTTTGGTTAGTTTGAGGTTATAATAATTTTCTACATATGGCAACCTAAAGGTGCACACCAAAGAACAAATTTGAAATATCGGCTAATTGTTGGTAAGTATTTTAATCGCTGTACTCTCCGCACGAAACCAATGTCACATCTCTCTATAAGCCAAAGCACAACAGCCAAGAATTATCGTATACATATATCTTTTTTATGAAGATACATACACCTGCGTTGAATACTTCATTTAGCGACTTTAACAATTCACCAGGTATTTATGATACATATTAACGTGCTGCCCCACTGTGCGAACATTGCCATTGTATGGATGGATGCACGAACAGCACATTGTACTCTTACTCTCAATGCGGCTGACTAGTACGTTCGCGCCTTCGTTTATATTTAGTTCATTGAATCTTACTTTTCTATAGTATGCGGGAGATGGTGTGAGCGGGGGCAGATTTGTTAGGCGGGAAGAAACGTGCTACTAATAGGGATGTGGTGCGGCATAACATGCAGACAACAACAGGCCAACAATCCGGTGGTGAGCAATGCCACATTCTCCTGCCTGGCTGACTGCCGGTTTGGCCATTTCGTCTGGCTTGACGGGTTGTGAGCGAATTGTTTGGTTGTGAGCGGGCGCACGCTTGCAAGTTGATGACGAACGGAGTGATTGTGCGAGTATGTGAGTGAGTGAGTGAGTTGGTGCAATGACTACCATGATAATAATGATGATGATGGTTATCGAAGGTCTTTCACCCGAACTCGGTCATTGGCGTACATTTGCTTGTAAATCCAGAGCTTTTCAAAGTGTATATGTCGCAATTTCTTAAGAAAGTTCAATTGCCCCAAACAACAATCACATTCACTGTCGGTTGGTTGGTTTATGAGCGATACAAGCGGGAAGTGTGCAAGGTGTTGCTTGTGAGTGTTGTGTTGTGTTTTGTTGCTGTTGCTGTTGCTGTTGAGTTGCCTGCCATGCGATTTGTTGCATTTTGGAAAGGCATGGCAACCAATGCGTTGCTGGAGGAGTGAAGATACAAATGCGGGAGTTGTTCAAGAAGTGGCTGCAGATGCGCGAAAGTACATGTATAGGAAAAAATTAGATTCCTACATTTGTCCAAATACAGAAAATAAGCGATTTCGCATGTGACTGTAAGATGCTGAGAATTGAAATTAAATATGTTATTATTTAAAGCTATTCATTATTTTTAAGCTAGTTATTCAAACCTAAGCTAACGTACATACGAGTACATGTTTAAAATGTATATACATACATACACACGCATAAGCAATGTAAGATATACAAATTATAACTGCACTTTACTTTTTGGTAAATTGCCACTTGCATTTTCGATGAAATATTCAAAACTTCCAGCAGTGTGTTCTTGATGCTCAATAAACAGGTTTTAGATGGTTGTAGGGTTTAATGCAAAAACTGCTTCTCACACCCATGCATACATATGTACATTCATATTTGAAATTTAATCAATAAAACTAGAAAGTATCAAAAATATTTTACAAATAAGCACGTGTTTGTTTATAATGCAATATATTCAATAAATTCGAAAATATCAAGAATTTAACTCCGCTTTTATACCCGATAACACAGATACAATTGTATAAGTACATATGTACATATGTATGTATGTTTGTAAATATGTATGCATTCATGTGCTTTTTGATAAAAATGTGTTGATTGCTTTTTTAAAATCAGTCATCAAAAATCGCGTACGATTACATACACACACAAGGCGCATCCATATAAGGTGGTGGCAATTGCATATAAGTAAAACTCCCGTGTATTTTGTTATTTCGTTTTGGTACATCAGGATGGCAAAACGAAAGAAAATATGAGATAATTTTCGCCATTCCATTTTGTTGACATCCTGAAGTTACACCATTTCATCTTGGATGGCATTCTGCTGCACTAGTGTAGAGACAAAAATATCATATCAGCTGTTCAAGTAATACCACCTTGTATAGATGCGCCTTGCATACACTATGTATCTATGTATTTGAATGGAGTAAGTGGATGATTTGCTTTGATTGTTATAACTTTTTTAAAATCAAGATTTGCCAAGGTGAAAACTTAAAATTTGTATTATTATTTATTATATTACATATAGTGTTATCATTGAGTTTTGTGCTCCTATTTGCTTAAGGAAAAATAGAAAAAGGCAAAAAGTCTAAGAGGTAGAAGTTGTAACTTTTTTCTAAAATTGCGGCTTTCTAAATTTTTTCTAAAAACAAATAGATTAAGTTTAATAACACTGCTGATAGCACTCAGATTTTTAATTACCAACCCCAGTGGTAAACGTTTCAAGCGGATCGAATCGTGACGTGGCGTCACGTGACATAAATTTTCATCGTTATATTTTTGTTAATATAATTTTATGTCGAATATACTTTATATTTTGACTTTAGCGCAAATTCAGGGTACATTTTTTGGAAATCTATAGTTTATTATGTTTCAACTACATACGCCAAATTCGAACCAAATCGGACCATAAATACGGTTTTTCGAAATATCTCGACCTTGGCGCCACCTAGGAAGATCATTTTACGCAAACATGATTCTACTTACATAGCCAGTATATATTTTAAAAAGCAGACAAATCGGCCCGTAAATATGTTAGATATAAGACTTAATTTTTTTTTTGTCGTGGTGGACCTTCCGATGGAAACACCCATATATGAATGGTTTNAAAAAGCCATCGAAACCCCAAGTTTCCAATACAATTGACAAATGAATATATCAAGTTAATCGCAAAATTTTCGAACAAAAAAACAGTTGCATTTAATGGAATCGAATTTTCACAAAAATTTTTTGCAAAAAAATTACTTTTATGAAAATAAGCAAGTTAAGAGCAGTGTTCGCGTATCCAGAATTATCTGAAATAAAAGAAAATAGGGCCTTTTGAATTATTTATTGCAGATTTTATAATCATTGCTAGTATACAGTGATAAACAGAGTAAAGCTATTGAGCACAGGTTGTGTTGAGTTTATTGACGAAGAATACGTCTTACGTTTCGATATGGAGGCAATGCTCAAATAATGTAGTTGTAATTTTTAGAGCTTCACGAAACCGCTTATTGCACGAGAACTAATGAAACGATTGCAAAGAAAGCTGCGGCGTTTCAAAGATAAAATTCCGAACCTATCGAAAGATTAATTTTTTTACTTAATTTGCTATTAATCCCAGTTTTCTTATTTTTGTGTGTGTCAACTGATTGCCGTATACAATTTTTCGATTGTACCATATTTTTCCCTAAAATATACCGAACTAGATAAGAATGTTGAAATGTTTTGATCGAATTTTTCAGCTGTTAGTTGAAAAGAAAATTGGATAATTTTAAAGGCACATTTGTAGCCAAATGTACTTATTTTTTCGGAACAAGGATTAGTGAGATTCTCTTATTTTGGAATGCGTCATCATGTGGTACCGCAAATAATTTTGAGAAAAATAACTCATTCATTTTGAGATAATTCATTTATATGTAAAAAACATTTTTCGTATAAAAAAGTATTCAATAGTAAAAAAACTCCAAATCGGGGACAATGGACCAAGTGGATAATAAATGGGTATGCTGCTTCGCACATTGCAAGTTTTTCCAAATTTTGTCCCCCCGTTATTTTGTCTCTTTGATAGCGTGTGCTCAGAATTTTTGCTGCTGGATAATTTTGTCATTCAATATCTTGCAAGTTTTTATTGGAAATTCGTTCAATAACCCGAAAAATTTGCAAGAGGGCGAATTCGAAAGCGAAACAACCCGATAGAGCTGCAAATTGTTGGTAATAAAAATTTTACTAGTAACAATCGAATTGAGCAATTAAAAACGTAGTCATGTGTCCATTTCAAATGTAAACAAAGTGTTTAAGAGGAAGTTTTGATGAAAGAATGCTCAAAAGAAATTAATGAAATAATTGAAATCTAAGGCAGATTTTTTTTGGTTTTTATGATAATGGGAAATATTTCTAACCAAAGGGAAAACTAAGCGCCAAAACTTCACAATCAGAAAGTCAAAATGGCGTACGTTCCACCTTAATACTAGTTTTTCGTTCAATAATTTTTTCTGATAATTTTCTTTTACTCTAAATTTTACTCTGTTTCTTTTACGCTCTAGTGCAAGTACTTACTCGAAAAGTTTATGAGCAGGAACTATTTGTTGATTTTAGTAAGACTTTTGTTTTTAATGAATAACACATATTTACTTGTATGTGGTAGAAAAGGTGACTATTTTGTCCACAAAAATTCAAATTTCCAAGTATGCAGGGTGTGGTATTTCGAAATAATTGTAATGCTGTGCCGTATTTTGCCAAAATTGTATCAAAAATGTCTATGTGGTATTAATGTACTTTTGGGGTCCAAAATGTACCAAAAAAGTACAATAGTACCATCAATTTCATCCCTGACTTGAATATGCTACCTATTTTCAACAGAAATAATTGAAAAATAGCGAAACCGTGACAATGTACCAATTTTTCGCACTTTTTGCTAATTTTTTATAAAAAACTTTTTTCAAGCCTTATACTCAAAAAATGTGGGAAATTTAATTCTCTACAAATTTCTTAGCAACCGTTTTTGACGAAAAATGCAAAATAACTTAGCATATCGCAAGAATCCCAAATGAATCTAGAATCCAAGGTAGCGGAAGGACAAGGGACAAGGACTGTAGACCCATGACTAATTTCAAAAAGAAAAACTCACTCTCATGCGCACAGTTTTTTTCCAATATCAAATAAAAAATATTCAGCTATCCCATGGTGAAGTTATACCAGGTCATGGTGGGGCAGAAGAAAGAAAAAAGTGGCCAAAATTGTTTTATGACTATTTAAACGTGAAAAAATATTTTGATGGTATAGCTAATTATCTCAAGTATCAAAATCCGATGTACATCGAAAAGTACCAGTTGTCCAAAAATTATGAAAAATCCGAGAAAATACGTATTTTGAATGTTTTGAATTTTTAACAGCCTCGTGGAAAAAAATTAAAAAAACTGGTTTGCCAGATATATGAAAATTTATAATTATTCAACAGCTCCACAGCATACCGTAATTTCTGTAGTAAAACAAAAACCGTTTGCAGAGATAAAAATGTATTTTGGGGTGGGGTTTCCACCTTTCTAAAAAGTTACAATTACGTTTATTAAAAAAATGTATGCTTATTTAATATCACAATATGGGTTTCAAACGGAAAGTGTTTGAACAAGCTTTAATACTAATATGTATTAAGTAGGGTCTATCAACTAAGGCTATCATTTTAATTATTTGGTTTATTTTATTTAAAGATACAAAAACACGAATTTAATTGAAAAATTTTAAGAGTTTTATGTTAAATTGTTTTAAAAAATGCATTCATGCGACTAAATTGATACATAAATGGATTTTAAAAATTCTTTCAAAATTTAACCAGTTATTAGCCTACCACGAGGAGGTGATAGGAGCAAAAGACTCCACTTTTTTTATTTTTATTTATGTTTTTTATAATTAAATTAAGGGATGAAACATTGTTGGGTTAAAAAGCAACAAAAACACAAAAATCATTCATTAATTCCAGTTAGTCATCGGAAATAAGATTACTTTAAATATTCAATTTTTTTCATATTTTTATTTTTTATTGTTATTTAAATTTAAGTTTATTAAAACCTTATTGCACATCTGGATGCCAAGTCCTTTCATTTGACAACTCACTATTTAGTCCAACGAACATCCGACATCCTATAATCCTATAATTTTTCGTACAGGTGGCAACCCTCTTCGAAAAAATAAACCTTATTGCAGATCTGGAGGTAGGGATGGGCACCGTTTCCAAAAAATCGGGTTTTTGATGAATCATGGTTTTTTATTCAGGTTTTACACTGTCCAAAAAACTAGGTTTAAAACCTGCTCTTTTCGGTTTACCAAAAGAAAAGAACCCCGAATTACAAAAAACACTGCAAAAAACAAAAAAAACAACGATATTAAGTTAAATTAAATTTTCACTCACACTAATTTCTTACTGCTGTGCAAGGCAAATTAATTAAAACAATAATTTTTCTTAATTTTATATATATAGGAAATATGTATAATAAAGCGTTGGACATATTTATACAAAACCCCACTTCGTTTCACAATAAATAAAATAAAAAGAAACTTTGTTATATACCACGGTTTTATAAATGGACTAAAAAGGAGAAAATAATATTTCTCAGTCCCATAGAACTTGTTTTGATAACTTTTGGGTTTGAAATTTTAGCAGAAGTCATTATAAACAATTTGTGAAATATTATTTTCACTTTTTAGTCCATTTATAAAAGCGTGGTATATTTTTAGTCTTGTCTGTATAAAATTCTGCAATAGATATTAAAACGATAGATAGATGCAAACGATACTAAAAGACTGGTGCACACACATGCATGTGTGTATGTACATACATACCAGCACCGATTAAATTCCTTTAAAGAAATGGCGTGTCGTCCATTTCCGCTGTAGCGTATGTAGTGCAGATTTTTAGGCGGAATATATACAGTGACGAGCAAAACTGTAACATGGTGTAACACTTTTTATTTCAGCCACCGCTATCTTTCCAAGTTCTAACGACATTCATACTTTTGTTGTATATTCTTATTGGTACACCTCTACTCCCTCTCTCATAAAGATTTGAAGTCAATCCAACAAAAATAATAAAACCAAATGTAAATTAAGGCATATGTTACAGTTTTGCACTTATATATTTTTAATAACATTTTGACAATTTTCACGAAAAAAAGAATTGTTAACACAATGTTTAGTATACATTTGCTTTTTTTAGTTTCTGGATGCAATTTGGCATACCTTATGTGTATCTCTGTAAAAATTCTGGAAGTATAGCCTCCCATATATCCTTGGTGTGCTTTCACAGCTCAAGTACTCCATTGGGGGGGGATTTGGATACCTAGTAAGCTACGCTTTTAGTTGATTTCGCAAATTTTCGACGAGATTCATATCCGCGGATTGTGGAGGTCATTTCAAAATAGAAAATTTTTGCTTTTGCATCCAGGCTTTGCGAACATATGCGGTATGTTTTGGGTGATTTTTCAGCAGGAACTCTCATTTTTCGACAACATCTTGCAAATTTTGTTGAAATATGAACAGATACTGTTCTTTATGCATAATGCGTACTAACGGACCAACAACATTTTTGAAATATAACCCCAAATTATTATTGACCAACCACTGTGATTCACAGTTTGCCTTACATGATGCGCATGGGCTTAATTTGGGTCTTTGATCCAATACCATGCCCGGTCATCTGATTGAAAGCGATTGATTTAGTCTTGTCAGACCAATTAACCTTCAATTAAATCTTAAAAATGTGTTTTTTTTTATTGCATTCTGTAAGGATTAACATATCCCAATAGGCAACGGCCCGGTTTTCGTGCGATCCGGCAAAATGCTACCACTCTCGCACATGTATTTTGATCAAAATGATTGTTTCCTCTTTTATTATGACTTTGCGTTCAATTTGACAATTCTTCGCTTCGCTGTCTACTGACTCAAAAAATAATACATTACAATATTACATTCATTCCACATTTCACGTTTGGTAATGCGACGAACGGATCTTATAATTTTTTAGACAGGTGGCAACCCTATAGAAACTCTAAATACCAAAGGTCACTCTCCTGTCGATACAGATTATACTAGAGAAAATCTCGTCCAAATCCGTTGAGTAGGTTTAGAGATTCTCCTTTATACTATGTATGATATGACAAAAAGTGACGGTGACAATTTTGTCACCACAGGCATTTTCCGTATTGTCAGTGACAATTTGAAAGTTTGGTGGGTGTTTGGTTTCATAAAAACTCTTGTCAACCTGGTTTCAGTTTCATTAAGAAATGACAAAATTGTCGCCAGTCAATGAAAATTTATATCTAATACATATATAGTAATTGCATTTGCATTATTTTATTTTTTACAAATATTCAAATCTTTAAAAAATACTAAAATGCGCGCAATTATTATATGAACAATTCAACAAAATTCTCCTGGGAAAACTTTCCGACGGAGCTGTTTAGTTTTGTCGCTATTGTCGCGGCAATTTTGTCAGAGTGACCATTGTCAGCACAAATGTCTACAATATTCCAGTAGTGTCCCTGTCGCCTTCAAAAACTTGAAGTTGAATACACGCGCCTATGAAATAGGAAAAATGTCGCCGATAATTCTGGCGCTGAAATTTTTCCGAAAAATCGACAATTGTCGCATCTGTCGCTTTTATGAAATAGGTCCCAGAAAGGAAGGTTACTCATACGCCGTGTATCGTAAAACTTCATATACAAACACATGTTTTCTTGAAAGTTTAGAAATTAATTACAAAAAGCGCAAATTATTAGCCGATTTTTATTATTGTAGATATCCTTGCCTATAGAATAGTTCCCTATACATATTTTCTTTTAACAGCTGTGGGTAGCAGTGGCGATAATCGCAATAGCGTAGTTTTTAATAATACAAGTGTGTTTTAAAACAAAAAATAATTATCAATATATTTTGATACAGTACTTTTCTAAGACTCACTGATAGTTTAAACAAATTCAATAGCTAGATCGTAATTTTAGAACTTATTAATAAATTCATCAAATTTTTTCATAATTTGGACAAACGCATTTTCAGATTTTATGAATTCTGAGTTTGTTATTAACATAACAAAATGTTTTAAATGTAATAATGTTTTTTTTTGCATTTTACAAGGTATCTACCAAAATTTAATGAGCTACAAAACTGCATACCCAAATTTTTTCTAAAAATTTCGAAACAATAGTTAAAAATTTTTGGTTACAATTGTTAAACTTTGTTGAATTTTCATAATTTTTGTTCAAAGTTTGAAATATGGATTTATATGGCGCTGGTTAGGTAAAGTGCTAGACTTTTATAAAAATAATATAAACATTCAATAAACGATAGAAAAATAGCCAAAACTAGTCAAAATGTCACTTGACTTAATCAGCTGACCACAAGGGTATGTATGTATGTAGTATATATGCATATATACATTTTATATTACACAAATTCAAGAGTATATTCAAGAGTATACCTCGACTAATTACCTGAGAAAAGAGCGGTCCAGTGCTATGGATCACTTTACATCAATCCTTGACCAAAACTGTCTGCTACTATGGCAGGTGGTCTCCTCAGCCCATCTGCTATTTACCTCCTCGATGAGCTCGGCCTTCAGTCTCTGTTTGCAGGTGGTTAGAGGTATGCCCGCATTTTGAGCACAAATCACTTCAGATATTTCCGTCACTCTCCTTTCGAGCTCGTCGGCTAAGCGGTGGCCAGGAATTTCCCATATCCAGGGACCCATACAACAGTCAAGGAGCATTTTGGTGCCAGCAGGTTGAGACTGCATTCTATGGCTACTTTGTTCCGTTAGATTTAAGAGATTTGATAGCAGCTGGAGGGCAGAGGTTATGAAACTCCGAGCGCTCATTCGTTAATCTTTGAACCATCTTTATATATAGCCGTTAACAATGGGTTTTAAGTCTGTGGCCCCTTCCCATTTGTTCCTCTCTGAGATTCTTATGGAGAATTTGTTGTCTAAACAGAGTCGAGGAATGGTATAATTTAACTGTCGTAGATTATCTGGTAGAGTTTCACGTACTTTTTGCGTGTCGGAATCTGAGGTCTCTCAACGGCTGGATCGTATTTAACCTGGCCGCTCTGCAGCCGGCCCGAAATTTGCAGTATAGATCCACAGATGGCAGACTTATTATAATTTACAAAGATTTGATGGGTGTAGTGGGCAATAGTCCCGTGACGAGCATGGCAGCCGTTCTCTTCACTTGTTGCAGCTTGGCTCTGGGACCAACCGAAAATGAACGGCATGTGTAAAAAGCTAACTCAATTTCCAATTTTTGTTCTGCGTGAGACTTAGTTTTTGACGTTTCACTCAGTGAAATCAAATGCAAACGCACGCAACCAAATTTCGGTTGACGCAGAAAAACAAATTACAAGTTTATATTAGGTAAGGCTACAACAGGCATACAGGGCTGTATTGGCCCTTCCTGGAGCGGTCTTCAATGTTTCGGTTCCAGTCAAGTTTCTAATCTAGAACAACTCCAAGGTATTTGACTTCTGTTATGAGAGTAACTGCCACCCTGTTTAGAGTGGGAAGTTTGAATAGAGGATGTTTACAAGAAAGAGTGTGTTTTGCAATAACTCACTTAGCATCTGCAGATGTTTGTCCGTTGCCACGATTGCTATGTCATCAGCGTACGGTATGACTTGACAACCGAAGCCCTTAGGCTGAGAAGTACGGCGTTCATGGTTAGATTCCAGAGTGGAGGGCCTTTGTCCTCTGGTATGGTATATGAAAAATCTGAGAAGGCAGAGGACACAGTATGACCTTAGCTTCTCAGCGGGAAAAATGCCGTCAAGTCTCGGAGATTTGTAGGGCTGAAAGGACATTAAAGCCCATTCAACCCTCTCATAACTTACGACGCCTCTAACGGAATCGCATAGGAACGAGTTGGTCCTAGGACCGGGTGAACTTTTCTCAGCCTGTTGGCTTCAGAGTTCTCTTCCATGTTTTTGCAGAAGTTTTATCAAGATTCGCCTTCTTCAAAAGTTTGAGTGCATTCTTGTAGAGTTGCCAAAAACCTTTGCGTTTGGCTCGATTGAAAACCCTTCTGCTGTTTTTTTCCAGTGCTGAAATCCAAGGATTCCAGTACTGGAGTTTCTTTTTACACTTCAGAAGGGTGGTTGAGCAGGAGGCTCTGAAAGAAATATTACAGGCATTTGTCACAAAGTTCATTGCTTCACCAATTTTTGACGATGCGTCCAGCTCACCGAGAGAAACCCCCCTTCGTGTTGAAGAGACTCGCTTGATCAGCTCATAACGACAAGCAGGACCAACTAAAAACCACTCGACAGAAGGGTGATGTCCATTATTTCTCTTCTAACGGAGGTCACAAAGATTACATACAGTAACATTATCTAAAAGAATAAAGTCAATAAAACACTCACCAAAGGAGTTCGAGTAGCTTGAGTCCCACATCGTGTGGTGGGAACTAGAGTCATCCCCAATTATGACTGGGATAATTTTGTGGTTTGCCTCCTTCACAACTTCCTGCTATATTTATAGAGGAAAAAAGGCTTTCGTAGGCCATATATGTGGTTGCAGCCAGATCGCGCTCTCCTTCAGTTGAACGCTGATGCATAAGGTATCCTCGTCACTGTGTTGGGAGATAAAAACAGAGGAATATACTTTTTAATAAAAATGGAAGCTACCTGCTACTGGAGCTGTTACAACCTGGTAGACATAAGAGTTCAGTTCGCAAACCTTACTTTTGACGATCCAAGGCTCTTGGACTATAAACATGTCATCAGCTTTATCGCTGAGGGTAAGAAGGAAGTAATCTCTATTGCTTCTAGCTACTTCCGTTCGGTGGCGGCAATGACCGTACTGTCAATGTCCTCCTCTTCTGATTCGGAGACCAGAAGCTAGTTCTCGTACAGCGTTGTCCACCGACTATAGACTGACCTTAGGTAGGCAGATAAAGAGCCCCTGTCGCTCTCAGTATTTGTCGCGGTATCGGGCACACTCGTTGGTAGGTGCATAGATCCATTCGTGGTGTTTTCTGTGAACCGCTATCTACCAAGAACCCCGACTTGAAGGCACCTGGCCCATTCCAGGCATCACCTGTTTTGTTGGCCTCTTCGTCGGTAAAAATGTCTGAATAAGCAGGTCCGCTGGAGGCGTTGTCCATCCCTTCCCTTGCTGATCCGCTTTTCGGCGAGTTTCTACTGTAATGGAGTAAAAGTCATAGCTAATAACCCCATCACAATCCTCGAAAGCTGGTACGAAAGCATAGTTTATGAAAAAGTCAACAAAACGCTGCTTTCCCCTGGTCTCGCCAACTCGGATTATCCTCCAATCGCTGGTGGGATATCCTTAGTTGCACAGTTGGATAAATTCGTGAATATCCTCAACTTTGAGGACTAAACTGGGGTCTAGGCCCATGCTCGCAGCTTATTAGGGATTTAATCCCTATGGACGGAAACTAAGTTTGCCCCAGGCCATAGCAGTCCAACCTTGGAGATAGCCTCCTTGTAGAGCCGGACCGCGCGCTCATCTGCGCTCGCCGTTGATGTTACCTGACATCACGGATGACTGGTGCAGAGTCTGAAGTATCTAGGTCGTTTTTCCCTTGAGATTTTACCCGCAGGGGTGGTCCTCTGCTTGTTCGTGCAGGTCTTGGTCTTGACCACTACACCCTGCTAGTTGGATATGCCCGGGGTGAGCATTAGGGGATCAAACATCCAGGGATACCGGTGGATTGAAACCCCTTCCCTCATGAGTTTTAGTTCCACCGGTATCCCTGGAAGTTTAATTTCCCGTTAGCGGCTCAGCACTCCTTGCAGCTTCTGCAGAAGAACGAAACTGTCTGGGTCGTTCAGGCCCTCTAGTCGGTTTTAGCGGTTTTTTGGCCACCTACTTAGCCGAGGCCTTTCGGTGACCGGAAAAAGGGAGTGGGGAAAAAACGGTTGGCCACGGCAGAGCACCATGCCGGCCACACCGTTGATAATTACGCTCGGATTACATCATACCAATTTTCGATTTTTCGGAACGGAGTTACGAATTCGTAACTACGAACGCTTTATAAAAAAATTTGCTGGTTAAAAAATACAATAAAAAAATAAATATTAATTTTTGTGATTTGATTTGTATAATCATTCGTGGATTGCTAGCTGGCAAAGGTGAGTGAGTTAATTTTAAATTTTGGTTTTTTGCTTTTATTTTGTTACTTTTTATTGTTGTTGTTTTATTGTAGCATATAGAAAAAATCAAACACTGGTGCGAGATCGCTGCAACACGTTTGAACAGCATTCGAGACACCGAGAATAAATAATCTAAAACACATATTTGACGTTTGACCGCAATACAAATTGCCTGATGGTCTTGGTTAGGGAAGAGTAAAGCTCATTCTTAATTATTTTCTTTCAATAAAATAAATACTTTTTTTTTAGGTTTTTAGAACTTGATTTCGTCTTCTTATTTGGAACCAGAAATGAGGTTCTTGATAACCTCATTGCTTTTTGGAATTTACTTTTGGATAACAGTGTTGGTTTTTTTGATGTTGGTCGGAAACTGAACTCGAACCCCGGCCATGCGGAATGGTAGCACGCACTGTTAACCACTACACCACAGCGGCCTCTATTCGGAATACAAATTGAAAATAATGAATACTTATTTAATTGTAAACTTATGAATTGTACTCCAGTGTCAAAGAGAATCAACAGTGTTTTTATTTGGTAACAAAAATTCACCATAAAACTATGGGCGGATAAATAGCGCATTTATCTGCCTATAACCGTATTTTTGAATTAAAAATTAGCTGTCCTATACAAGTTAGACACTTTAAACAAGTTTGAAAATATTTCATTATTTATTTAAAGATGGAAAGTATACGCTTACTCACAGAATATAAAAACCACAGCTCAAATGATAACACAACACTTTCATTATATGTTTATCATTAATGTTAAGCGTTTTTGCAAAACATTTTGTTAAACAAAAATGCTTAAAATTTACGATAAAAATAGAATAAAAGTGTAAGTGTGTAAATTAATTTTGTGCATCTTACAAAAATTTCGTAAAAAGAAACAAAGAATTAATATGAAATTTTTTAGTAAATAGTATGAACGCATTCTTTGAATATACTAAAGATCTGATGTCTCATATTTTCGTAGTGTGTACAAAAACGATTTCGTACAATTTACGAAAACTTTCGTGGCTCAAAATGACGTACAACGTCTGGCGGACTTAAGTTTTGATTTTTTTTTTTAAGTTTAAAGTAGAAATTATGTGTTTGTTCTTTTAAGTTAAAGTACTTTAGAGTACTTTAATATTCTTGATAATACATACTTTGTTTTTGTTTTCTAAAACTCTTTTTTCAACACTTTAGCGTAACACAGTTTTATATCGCTTCTTAGGAAGAAAATTGTGCAGCTTTGCGTGACACGATGGGGACAAAGACACGACTGCAACAAAGGTGTCCGTACTATGGAATTTTGAATTTCTAACGCGGCAAGTGATTGTGGTTTTGAAAGAAACTATCAAACATTGTAACAGTTTTGGTAGCAACAATAAGAATTCGAAGAATCTATGTAGAAGAGCGCTTCCATGTAATTTTCACAAATGCCAGTCCGAAAATTTGAAGCTTTTTTGGAATTGCTTTTGGAAGCTTAATTTTATCGAGCATGCATATTTTGCTTATTTTCATGGACAAAGTACGGATCTCTTTAGTAACGGTCAAGAAAAGGTTGTCATTACTACGTGGTGTGTGTGTGAATAATAGTGTCCATGGAATTCTTACATCTGATATTTCAAAGCCTGCTCTCTTTCCTCACAAAAAGTTATAGAAAACCATAGTAGTATGTTTAGCACATTACTTAAGAAGTCCCTACTGCAGTACTGATACTTAATAAATTTGCCTTGATCATTTCTGGGGCTCTTTTATATGGAGCTTTGATAGTTCTTCAGATCTGCGCACCACGCTTCAAACTTCAACAAGGATTGCTACTGTTAACGATTATCCTTGTATTCTTGACTATTTCCCAATTTCCAGCGATGAAGATTCCTATCTTATTTGTTGACATAAAGAAACGTTTACAAATAATAACAGTAAACAGGTTTCAATTGCATTTCAGCTGAGATAAAGAAATTGCAAACCAAAGGTGTGTCTCTACGAGAAGGTATCGTGATAATAGCGAGGTTTTAGTTTTTTAAACTATAATTTTATTTTAATAGTGCTCGCCCCTCGGCAGACAATGGCAAACCTTCGAGTGTATTTTTGCCATGAAAAAAACAGCTGTTCATAAAAATACAATCGCCATTCGGAGTCGGCGTAAAACTGTAGGTTCCATCTCCACTGTGTGTGACAACATCAAGGCCGGCCAAAAATCGTAGGAGAAGCTCGGCCAAGTACTATTATTATTATATGTTAGTCGTTTTTATCCTGAAAATTTTTTTATTTTCGGTAACACAATTTATCTTATTTTTTGTTACAAACATATCGCGGGCGGAGCTGTGGGCAAAAGCTAGTAGATACACATGTGAATACATGCAAATCTAAATACAATTACAACTAATTGAAGAAATTTTCAAACG
Source organism: Rhagoletis zephyria (assembly GCF_001687245.7). Classification (NCBI taxonomy): domain Eukaryota; kingdom Metazoa; phylum Arthropoda; class Insecta; order Diptera; family Tephritidae; genus Rhagoletis; species Rhagoletis zephyria. The sequence goes on along the minus strand of NW_016160813.1, from coordinate 31,633 downwards.
AAAGTGCTTTCTATAATAGCCGAGACAAGAAACTTTGCAAGGAGAAACAACTTGATTTGTATTAAGTAATCGTAAAGTTGCGTGCAAAGTAACCTTCAAAGTTTCGAGAAATAACTAGAAAGTTGTTACCGGAAGTGGATACTGCGTTCGTATTTATTTAATGCTTCCAAAGGGGTGACTGGGTAGCAGTTGTGCGCATTGACTCAGCCGAAATTGTGAATTTGAAAGAAATGAGTTCGATTCTAAGTAGCTGATATTAATATTTACAAACCTTTTAGCTAATATGCTTTCGACGATCCAATCGAGATCATTACTTGCTAGATGTACCACAGGCGGTAGCGGCAGTTCCTTATTCTAAAGAGGGAAATGCCATGAAAAAGGTTATTTCTAAGTGTTTACATCGCTAACATACATACATACATGCATACATACGTACACATCGCAATGCAACGCACACTAAAACTACAACAACAACAACAACAACAAACATCAAATAAAACGTTTCATTGAAAGATATTTATACAATTCAATAATGTTTTCATTGCGCTTATTTTCAAGTATGCGGGTAGTAAACGCCAGCGTCTCGCCTATAAAATTACGGTGGGATGACAGGGTGTTTGGGCATACACACGATAGGCTTCGGGGGCGTTGGCGGTGTCGATAGCACATACGCACATGTAAATGCATTCTAACGTACATATGTAAGTATGTATGCATGGATGTACATATGTATGCATGCACTTGCGGGGAACGAGTTGAATTTTGAATTTGAGTTGCTTGTAACAGAACGCAATGACTAGTGGAACGTACTAAAACTATTTAAGTGCAAAAAAATCAACTATACCAACATACTACATATGTACATATGTAAGTGCTTGTGTAGCAGGGATGTTGCGAATATTTGCATTTGCATTCGTTATGCGAATGATTCGCATCATTTTACACATTCGCATTCGACATTCTCATTCGCATCAAAAATGTAAAATGAAGCTCAATTGAAGGCCTATATTAAAGAAAAATGAACTCATCGCGATGAAAATCCTCGCGATTGGTAGAAAATTAAACTAAAATACGACGAATTGATTGTTCAGTGAAGCCGGCCTTATATACGAGCCTTTTTAACTTTGACTACTAGATTAGAATACTGTTTAGGTTAAGCAATCGGTCAATGTTCTAATAATTTACAAAATTTTTAAGCAATAAAAACGATGACTTGATTTGATTAAAGCATTTTTAATGTTATTGCTACATTCGCATTCCGAAAATTCGCATTCGAAAAATATGGCATTCGAAACATCCCTAATGTGTAATGCGTAGATAACATTGTAGAATAGAGCTGAGTTATAAATACATATGTATGTAACTAAATATATTTAATAGCGTGATTGACTCGGTTTATCCAAACCGGTTTCCACCGGTGTTTTGGATATCTAATGGCGGCTTTTTGATATCTTGATTTTTCGAATATCGAATAAACCGGATTTTTTTTTATCAAACAAACAGACTTTTTTAATTTCATACAAATCTTAGGTTTTTTTTCCAGTTTAAGGGAAAGCCCTAAATAGTTTTGAAATTATATCCTAGGTTATTTGAAGATGAATAGGATCATAACAGGATAACAGGACTTTATTTGATTCCAATAAATTAATGTTTGCCGCTTAAAAATTTTTCTACATGTTTGGCCGAGCTTCTCCTCCAGTTCGTGTTGTCTGCCGAGGGGCGACCGCTATTTGAAACAACTTTTTATGATGTTGTGGCAGTAGGCACATCTAAACACTCGGAAAGTCTGAAAAAATGCAATAAAGTATTAAAAGAAGTTAAAAAAATACCAAACGTGAATTTTTCACTGAAATTTGCTTGCATTACTTTTGCTACAAAAAAACTTTGTTCTTATTGTGCTTTGCTCTTTTCTCAATAAAAGCTATCTTTAATGTCATGACTTCATACCAGCATAGGCATTTCCACTAAATGAAAATTTTGCAAAATAAAACCGCCTTGTCCGATTTTTTCTTAATTTCGAAATCGGGAACCGTTTTTTGCCAAACAGTAATCAATTAAACAACTCGAAAACCAGCTTGGACAAAAAGGCGAATAATCCAAATGTTTATACTTATGTATATACCTCTGAATCCATCAGTACATATGTCTCTATATATATATATATGTATGTATGCAGGTATCTACTAATATTTGTGCGTATATACTTAGGTACACACATGCATATGTGCATAGATATTTACATAGATACATATATCTATGTGCATTTCATTGCATAGCTAAATATTTTGCCGAAGTTTAGAAAAATACAACTACGCCTCATGGGACACTTGTATATACATAAATATGTAAAACTTTGTATTCTTTATTAAAAAAGAAAACCATAAGTGGAATTTTTATATCTACGGAGAGAAATAAAAATTTTGAAATGTCTATATGAAATATTTTGGTCATTATCCATAAAAAGCTAATTAAACCCATTGTGTTATACATAATGATATCGCTTTAAGCTTTGGTTTGAAAATGCGCCTCCAACCGATCTGGTGGAAAAATTAGCTTGAAAAATGTCATTTAGATCCTTTTGTTGTGATGACAATATAAACACATACATATGTATGCATGTATTTGCATTTATAGATGATCACTGTTAGCGACGAGGTGCGAACTTTTTGCAATACTGAACGTACATAACAAAATGGCAACTTATGTATGTATGTATGTACCTATGTAGCATATATGTATGTAAATACCCAGTCGGCAATTTGAAGATTGCTAATAAGCAAACGCTCCCAGGTTGAGCGGTTTCATTAGAAGCTTCTATTTGGAAACTGCATAGGAAGCTCTTGAAACAACCCTGACATTCAAAGGCAGTTGAGAAGGTTTATCCCCAAAGCAACGAAAGAAAAATTACTGTGGTCAAATGAAATAACCGCTTAAATCGACACAATATTTACACTATATGAGCAAATCCCACGAGTTATTTTTTAGGGCCCGGTCACGGTACACATTCTAGGTTACAATAATTCGTATAAAGCTAAAAATTGGTACGAGTGTTGTGAACACCATTATGAAAGAAATGTCAAAAGTCCCCATCGATCTAACGTCTGCAAAAAAAAAATTGTATTCAAGGTCAAAGGTTACATAAAGCGTTTTTTTTTTTTTAATTTTTCAGCTAAACGGTAAGGTTTGTCACCAAAATAGGGGAGACGAAAGTGAATATCCTTCAATTATCTATAGAAACCGTTATAACATTTTTCTTCCTGAGAATTACCATTTATGAGATATAGCTATTCAAAACATTGTGTTCTCCATAATATGCACAATTTGCACTGTACTTGTGGGTTAATGTATTTAGCTCGTTTTTAAACGTGGTTTCCCCGGTAAGCCCGCAGCTATTTTGTGATTTTTGAAATTTTACGATTTTTTTTATTTTAATAATTTTAGATACTTCAAAATGTTATATTACAATTAAGTGGTGGGGAGGTTCTTCTTGCCAAAACGAACGAATCTTGTGTAATAAAACTAGTGGGTCGCCAAATGAAAAAAAAATTGCATTGAGTAAAAGATGATTATGATTTGAGAAACTAAAATTCCATTTTTACAGTTTTTATTGGCAAACTCGACATTCATTCTAAAATGATTATACATACATATATGAAGAAGATAATATACATATATCTATACGTAAGGAATACTGTGGAAAAATCGTCCACGCCGATGGTTAATTATGTACTTTTAAATAATATGACTTTTAAGTTAAGGCGTCGCGTTAAATGACTACATATGGTGCTACGGGGTGTATACGTTACATACGCTACTGCGGGTATATGAGCATAAATGAAGGGATTTCAGAGACAAAGATACATCATGTTTTCCTCGCATCGACGCATCGAAACTTAAATCGATATTTGTCGATGCATCGCACTATGCGCTAGAAACCAAAACATGCGATAACAATTATTTACAGCCTCACAAAATTTTGCATGCGGATTACCACTGACAACGCAAGTGGTTCAGAAAAACATGGGGGGTCTGCGAGTCCTTTTACCAGAGGCTGCGCTATTAAGAGGCAATTTTTCGTTTTGTCTAAGCTTGAATATTTTTGCAAACTAACGGTAAAACGACGCCCCCTTTACTTTGGAATATAATTTTCTTTAAATCCATTCAATTTATTTATAATTTTTTATGTACGTGTAGTACTCAATCTGGAGAAAAACATTATGATTTAAGTATATAGCTAGTTTCATCATCGTACTGTAAATTTTTTTAGCACGATTCGGAGCTGTTTACAGAGTCACAACTGGAATTATCAGATTAACAACTTGAAGTTTCATAACCATAATTACTTCGACAGCTTGACGAGAAGTAAAAGGCAATAAAAGTGATGGTGCCATTTCGGGGATTTTGAAAAGCCCAATTACTTCACGCGGAAACGTCAGTTTTTTTTTTAGTTATGTCTGCGTTCATGCAAACCTAAACTTGATATGAATGGATCAGAGCTATGCATCGCTCTATGATGCATATTAAGTATATTATGTATTTTGGAGTCTTTTACTTGCATGACCAGTTCACATGAAAAAATTTCAGCAATTTTTAACTTGACAGTTTCTAAGAAAACAGTAAATTCTTTTTAAGTTGCACTTTTTTGCAAACAATAATAGTTTTACAGTATGATATTCTAACAACGGATAACGTTTATAATACTCCTTTAACAATTAACGTCTATAATACTCCTTTAACAATTGTAAACAACACAAGTTCTACTCGACGAAAAAAGACCGAATGTTTAAGAACTGAGTTTTTGTCGCTAAAAATGAAAATAGTCCCATAGTGCATCGGAGGGCATACATCAATTCATCGATACGCATACAGTTTTCCTCCACTATGGAAATAAAACAAAACCAATTTCAAACAATTTAACAAACTTTTATTTTGATGTACATACTTACGTATATGTATATTATGGTCAGTCAAACAAGTGTTCACGTGTTGATTTTTTAATTTCAATATTCATAACGTTTTTCAATTTGTACAAAATTTTGGAAAATTCATTAACTGTTCACCAATATTTTGAACTTTTTAATATGAGTTTTTAGAACGTTTTTGGGTATGCAGTTTTATAGCTCACAAAATTTTAGTGTAACAAAGTGCAAGCCAGGAAAAGAACAAAATATTAAAAATCAAAACAATTAAAACTTGCACTTTATTATACTAAAACTTTATGAGCTATAAAACTGTATCTTGCTTTGCTTGAATTTCAGACAAAGCGATTTTTAGAGAAAACATTGATGAATCGAAGCCTATTTATACATCGAGTGGAAAATTTTCGATGCATCGATGTTTTTTCAACATCTCTACATGAGTGGTTGTTTTTACTTTCTTAGTAAATATTTTTTAAGCTTTCATTTAAATACAATTTCGGGATGTAAACTTGTTCTTTATACAAAACATCAACATCATTTTCGTCCAAAAACAAGTTTTTGTGGAAAAATGTAACAACTAGTGAGGTTTGCTCTCTAGCATATTTTTTGATTTCAAATGAAAAAGATAGGGGTATATTTTTTCGATATAGAAGAATCCCAGGGGGTGGAAGCATTAAAATTCCCACTTTGATTTTTTTTTCGGACCACCCTAATGCACATACTCGTATGTAGTATATAAATATATCACTATAATTTTTCACGACAAATTTCTGCCCGAAATGTCATAAAATTTTTTCGTAGGCAATTTCCTAATTCTCTCAGCATTTGCTTCATGTATGTATGTACATTTATGTAACTGAAACTTTCTCGAAAATACGATTTTCAAACTAGACGACTATTACTAGTTAAGTAGGTGTGCACCAGAGAAATATAAAAAAAAACCGCAGTAAATGTCGGTAAGTGGATGTTTTTGGCAATGCGCAAGGAATCGGAAAAGGAAAGCCCATCACTTCCAGATAATAAAAATAATGGTTTCTAGAGGACCACTTCAGTGCTTATGCGTTTTTCCAACAGGGTGATTAGGTACACGCATATATACACAAATATGTACCTACATAATTACATATCAGTAAAGGGGTGAACAAGGAGTATTTACCTACATACAAATGTATGTACATATGTATTTAAATTGTAACTATTATCGCGTACAAAATGAACAAAAATATCTATTATCATTTTCTGTCTCGCTATTCTGATTTTCTTGAGCTTGAACTGCACTTAAGAACCCAGTAGGAAATGTAAAGCTATCGCTTTGCTTACTGCTATATATCGTCGCTCGTATTTATGCCAGAAACATGAATGTGTACAAATTAAAATTTTGAGAAATCAAGCTTGAAAGTTTTTTTGTACGAGACTTCATTCTACATTTATGCAATTGAAAAATATGTGATTTGCGTGTACGCATGGTATTCTGGGTTTTGGTATTACATAGAACATCCAAAGGTTAATCAAGTCACATTATTTATTTAAACTAAGTTATTGATTAGTACAAAAGAGATGCAAACATTTTTTATCGGCGTGTGTAATTTTTTTTAAATTAAATGTTGTTTCTAAGCGATTTCGTTATGCAGCGCTTATTTACCTTCTCTAGCATGATATTCATGCGCCATCCGGCAGTTGAATATTCTTAAGAAATTTCAACCGTTGAGGTGTCATTAGACTAAATAAATCCTTTTCTTCGCAGGTACTTTGCTTTATACTAAAGCTTCTTAAATATTAAATAAATTTAGCTTAAAAAAAAATAGAATTAAAACATGTGTAGTATTATTTATTATTATTGTTTAAAAATCACTTAACGACGACAACGATTGATCTAAGGTGGGAATGTTCGCAAAGTATAATTCCGACTTTAGTGTTTAATACACTCCACTTGTCAATTAGCAGGGTAAATAAGTCTCACGATAGAGAATCGCTCTATCTGACATTTGATTTCGTATCGGACGACTCGGCGGACGACTCGGAGAAGCTCTTCCTTCACGAAATATATAACCTCAAAGATATGAAGACAACCAGCTGTCAATAAAAGAACAATACTAGAACCACATATGCAATTAATTGGTTTAAATTAAAATTTTTATGTATTTATATTCATTGATTTCCTACTGGGATATAGTGCACTCTAACGCACGTTTGTTTCACTGTAGTAGTTGGCATCGCCATTTGGCGATTGCCGTGGCCATCACCGTCACTGCCATGAAGCGTTTGTTTTTCGTTTTGCTATTGTTGTTGCCGGCTGTCGTTGGCGACGACGCTGAAAAACTTTTTGTTTTCACATTCGCATTCGACTTTTTAATGAGTCAATCCTTGAAATGTTTACTTCCTGAAACGCATATGACTGAATGTGAATTTAACTATGACTGAGACTGAGGCTGCGACTGCGACTGCGACTGCGACTGCCACCGCAAATGCGTCTACTATAGCAACAACTACTGCGAATTGACTGACTATATTGCTTGAATATTGAACGCAAGCGTGCTTTGTGTTTTGTGTTTTGTGCTCTCTGCTTTGTGTTTTCTTTTGCTATTTCTACTTAGCACAGGTGCTACTTGAAGGGGTATAAAGTAAGGGGATTTTTAATGTATTAGACTGTTGAAGGTTGCGTATATTACTCGTATTGTTTTTTTAAGATTTACAGTTTGTTAAAGTTTTTAATTTCCTACTACTCACGAAAACTAATTTAATACATTTTATTTTGTTTTAGATGGTTTTTAATTACAGTACGCGCTCGGTAAAAGCAACCGATAAACCGAGAAGGTAGTTGCGGTGATTGAGTTTGTCAAGCGAGAAGAAAGACATGACACTATCTAATTTAAAAATTTCCCTTTAAAAATAGCTAAAAGATAGCCGAGTGTCAAGAAAATTAAGAAAATAAAGCGAGAACGGTGTTTTATTACTTGACCTGTGTAAAATTTCACCATGGGTTTGAAATGAGAGTTTAACCTGAAAACAAAAGTATAAAAACGAGATAAAATAATATTGTTCACGGTAAGACAAAACAAAAGTATTCCTTTAATTCACTTGAAAATCATTTATTTATATGTATACAAAATCGAAATAAGTATGTTTTTGGTAAATTTTTTTTAATAGTAAAATGTTGTCTTTTGCGGACACATTTTTGTCGACGGTTGACTCTTTCAGCTTTTGAAGAGTTCNGTATTCCTTTAATTCACTTGAAAATCATTTATTTATATGTATACAAAATCTAAATAAGTATGTTTTTGGTAAATTTTTTTTAATAGTAAAATGTTGTCTTTTTGCGGACACATCTTTGTGGACGGTCGACTCTTTCAGCTTTTGAAGAGTTTAGGTGTCTTCTACTGAAACCGAATTTTCTTCAGCCGATTGAAGACAAAAGTTAAACGGAATAAGAAATTATGAATAGAAAGTTGCGTTTATTGAGGCCCAATTTTTTGAAAAGTTCTGAAATTTCTGAGTCACTAAAATGATCAGCATTTGGGTGTGGCTTTAACCGACGGCATACTGTATTTTATTTGTATTTGGAAAAAAAATTGATTTCTTCTATTTTTATAGTTTACCTATATATTTTATATCGTTTGATGTAATGTTTTTATTATTATTTTATTTTTATTTTGTTTTATGCTCAAGCCATATTGAACAGGTAGTCTACGAATTATCATTTTTGTGTACATTTTACTATAAATTGTCAAATTTGATTACCTTTTTTAATGTTTAGAGTACAAAATTAAAAATAAAATACACACAGCTTATTATTTTTTCTGTGGTGCCATCACCTATGCAATGTGCTCTGATTTCGCTTTATTTTATTTCGCTTTTTGGTTATGTATAACAACATGTATTCATTCTTGCCATATTTTTCCAGCTGTTACCTACTAGAAGCTTTGTATGCTTGTATGCACATATGTATTTACACACATATGTATGTATTTATAATAGGTTGGTCCAAATATTTACCGAAAAAAACATACGCCTGTTTTTTTATTTCGAAATCAAAAAAGGACTTAGAGGTCTCTCAAAGCGCTTAAAGTTTTCCTCGCGGGAAAACGCAATTTCTCGTAGAAATGGTATAGAATTCTTGAAAATCTATATTTTTTGATCGGGAAACTCTTTCTATTCAGGGAACTCCCAATCTAGCGTTTCATTTTACCCTGTTTAATACTAACTAGTTTTTATGGCAGCCGACTGAAGTTTTTGAGGTTTTTGAGGGATCTATAAAAAAATAGTATTAAAAACTAAACAAATGTCTATTATTATTGGAAGTCTCAATGGGAGCAAAAGAGTTTTCCGGTCGAAAAATATTGATTTTCAGTACCATTTCTACGAAAAACTGATTTTTCCTATGCATTTTTCCTATTAATATTTTTGGATTACAAAATAAAAAAAGGGGTACATTTTTGCGGTATAGAACAATTCTAGGGGGCGAGAGCAATTAAATTCTGACTTTACTCTTTTTTTGTGGACCACCCTAATGTATATACATTTTTCTAGTTAGATTGTTATTAACGTTTTATGCCAAACGACCTTGAGGTCGAATTGCGTTTGAGTGAGCTTCATTGGCGCATGCGTTCAGACATGCGTACACTTATACACAGTAATAAATTTATACAAAGACACTATGTATAAATACAACGATTATTATGCAAATACTGTTAAATCAGATGAAAACGGTATTATCTAATTATTGCATCGCTTTTAAATTCCTTCAACTAAGTATGTATTCTGAAAAGTAAAAAAAAGACAGTATAGTAGATAGCGTGCATAAATACATATGTAGATGCAAAGCAATTTATTTAAAAATAAAAATAACTAGTAAATCCGTATGGCATTAAAACGCCAAATTCAGTGGTCAAGAAATAGCTCACAATAAGAGAAATCTCTAGAAATTAGGAAAATTGTTTTTGCACCAAACCAATTGAAATTGCATCGTAAAAATTAGTGCATTTGCATTTTTGTGATCGAAAACTCTTTACTTCCCAAAATGTTTCATTTTCATTTAGTTTCAAACCTTTTAACCAATATATAATTATTATTATAATTTGACTTATTAAACAGGTGGCAACCCTTTTCAAAAATGTAAAAAGTTCTTTCCAAATGTTGAAGTTATAAGCGATCCGTGTGGCTTTCATCTAAATCCGTCCAGCCGTTTCTGAGTGCAAAGAGGTCTCGCATGGTGCCTGTTATTCATTTAATCAAATTTTAAATCACCCTGCACCACTAAAAAAGATCTACATAACTTCAACCAATAAAACCTTATAGCAGATCTGATGACCTTCACAAAAAATTGTTTCATTATTATTAATTTAATTTTCTTTTAATTTCGATATAAAAATATTTTTTTTTTATTTAATTTAATTTTTAAGTACTGGTTTCTTTTTCGATTTAATTTTTTTTATTTCCTTTTAATATTTAGATTTAGGTAATTTTAGTTGGGTAAATTTGATGAAAAAACATATTGAATAGGAAGATTGATGCTTCATATTACCCTGACGGACAAATGAAGCCCACATACGATATGGTTTTTGAACGTACAATTTTCCATTCTTTCTGAATTCGAGATAAAAAAGGAGGTTACCAGTTAAGAAAAACCGTGTTGACCTCGAGATGACCTTGAAATTGACCCTCACGTTGTATTGCCACTCGGCATTGGAAAGCTTGTTTTTTTCATGAATTTTTCGTTTAAAAAAAATTTAAGTTGTTTCCACTTTTCATTATATTTTTACTTATTTTTATTTCAATTTTCTTTTATTGGTTTTATTTTTGTATTAAAAGAAAAAATGTATATATTTTCCATTTAATTAAATTTTTAACAAACTTGTTCCTAAAAGGCGAACAGATTAACGCTTAGACCTCCTCGTTAGCATATCTTTCAATTAGTCTTTCGAAAGATAGTAAAGAGTTTTCAATACAGTTGCCACAGTGGACAATTTTATTACGAAAGAGTTTTGTCTTTTTTGTAATAACTGTGGTAACAGTTGCCAGAATTGCCCTTTTAGGATACTCTGGCTCTCAAAGCCTCATATATAGATGATAAGAAGGCTAGTTATGTGATATATAAAAAATACAAATTTTGTTGAGCCCAGAATAGAACTAATCTAAACTGTAGGTTCAAATAGATTCTGTATTTAAATATTATTATATTGCCATTATTTTCCTTCTTGTTTGGCGCTGTAACCATATCAATGATTTAGGTCGAGTTCAACAATAAACCTATTGGAAATTCCAAGTGAAGCCAAGTCCTTCTCCACCTGGTCTTTCCATGCCAGAGGAGGCCTTCTACTACCTCTGCTACCACCAGCGGGTTACGAGTTGTACATTCGAACGACTTAACCAAGCCGTTATATTTTAGTTCGCTAGAGTATGTCTATATCGTTGTAAAGCTCATTAGATCACCATTCCATCATCTACGGTATTCGGCGTCGCCAACGCGTTAAAGCTCGTTAATCCTCTCCGAAATCTTTATCTCGGTTTACTGATTTTGAAATAACTACTTTTGAAAATTATAACTCTGGGAAAAGGCAGAACCGAAAATAACGTCAAAAAGAGTCGCCCTGTCTGAAACTTCGTTTGGTAGATACCCAGGCTGATAAGGGCTCGAAGAGGTCTTTCCCAAATCTGATGGAGCTGGTGGTGTTTCTTAACGCCATTTTACCAAACCGTATTGGTTTCACGGGGATACCAATAATCCATCAAACTTTTGTCTTGGTCACCATCAAAAGAAGTGACATTATTTTATCTGCCATTGGAACGAACTTTTAGGCACAATTAGAAACTGATTAAATTTTTGAGAACATATTTGTATACCGAACCGCTTGCTCTAAGGCAGCCGCGCCTCCTGGTGAACATATGCTGCCGACTTCAGTGAGTCCTTAAACCGAACTAGTTAGAGTGACCCCACTGAAGCTTCCTGTGTTTTTTGCTATTAAGCGTTTACAAAATGGATATCGAGTATTCAGAAAGATGGATATGATACGAACATACATAGTATACATATACATATAGATACAAATGCTNTTTTTTGCTATTAAGCGTTTACAAAATGGATATCGAGTATTCAGAAAGATAGATACGATACGAACATACATAGTATACATATATATATATAGATACAGATGCGTGTATATAGGCATGAAGTATAGGCATATGTGTGTTTATAGACATCAACCAGTAACATTTGGTGAGGAGTGAATAAATGCCTGCATACTATATGTGTATGTATGTATGTATGTAGGTATATTAGAAATACATTGTAAAAATATTAGCATACAAATGCATACATTGTACATATATGACCAGTGATGAGTTGCAAGATTTAATAATAATAAATGTGTCGCAATTGCGCTCTTTAAAGAACAAAGAAAGTGTTAAATAAATGTGTGTCGCTTTGGGTTCAGAAATGTTTTCTCTCAGAAATATATACATGCATGAGGTACATAGTACTAACTACATATGTACATGCAAAAATATGTACATATGTAGAGCTGCAGCTGAATAAGAACGTAGGTTTCGAAAAATCATAGANGGGTTCAGAAATGTTTTCTCTCAGAAATATATACATGCATGAGGTACATACATACTACATATGTACATGCAAAAATATGTATGTATGTATGTAGAGCTGCAGCTGAATAAGAACGTAGGTTTCGAAAAATCATAGGAAAAATTTTTGTTTTTTTTTTGTTTTTCCCGTATACCGTTATAGCTTACAAACTTCTAACGCCAAACGGGGCTTTTATGAGTACATATCAGTGTTTCCAGATTTTTTTTCTAAAAACTGCAAATTTCCTGTATTTTAGACCAAAAAATTTAACCTTCAAAAACGAAGTTTTTTAAATAAATACAACTTTTTATTTTATTAAATATAAATAACAAAAAACCATTATTTTGAAAGTAAATACCATAAACCCATTAAATTATTCGTAACTAAATAAAACTAGACTTTCTAAAATGGAACATTTAAAGCACATTTTAATGAGGTCCGGATTCATTATACCTCGTACCCAACACACACAGTCTCGCACGTTATTGAAATATTTGATTTTACATTAGAATTCTAATGTAGTTTTTTCTAATGTAGTTTTCGAATCGAAAATCGGGTTAGAGAACTGCGTTAGAAGTCGATTAGGGAATGATTAGACAAACACTAGAATTTGAAACCAATTAGAATTTATAGTAAGACCTAATTAGAATTTATAGATACCTAATCGTTCTAACCTTTTTCTCGATATCGAGAGAACTGAGTCCCCTTTTTGTAGAGAATGCTATAATTCTCGATAGTTTCTCTAATCATTTTCTAATCTTTACCTTAGAGAAACACACACGAAATCGAATCGTTTTCTAATCGTTCTCTAACCTGAATGTTTGTTGGGTAAATTGCTTTGCTAATTTTCTTCAGCATCTCAAATTTAGTACCTACTTAATTATTATTTTTTTTTTTTTTTAATATTTAGTTCCTAAAAAACCACCGTGTGCTGGAATTTCTTGTTTTATTCAAATTGATCTGGGAAAATATACTTTCCACATTTGCTGTGGCGACTGCAATGCGAAGGACAGCTGAAAACATTGTTTCCTATGAGGAATGGCGTCTTCTTCATTGTCCCCTTTTATCTTAAAACTTGAATTTCAAAACAACCGAAAGACAAATTTTAAGTTATTATGCGTCTACCATCGCATTTCCAGTCGCATTTTCTGCGATGATGTGAGCCTTATGTTTCTCAATGAAATCCTGCATAGATTAAGGCACCTTTTCTATAGAGGGTCCTGCAGCTCAAGGTCCATATCCGCAACGCCTATTAGCTTGTTTCGTTTTCTGGGTGGTTAGCGTGTACGGAGGTAAATATCCTTTATTAGTCCTTTAGACTTGAAACTTGCACTTATTTATATTAAAATTGAACGGGTTATAAAACTGCGTACTCAAAAAATTTGAAAATTCTAAAATAAAAAGTGTAAAATTGTAATGCAAATTTACAATTTTTTTCTTTATGGATTTTGTTGTAGTGTGACGTCTATTAAATAAAACAAAATGTTAAAAAAAAATAAAACAAAAATACTTTACGATTTTCACTGACACTCACCGTCATTTAAATAAGTGTGACTTTTATAATAGGCGTGAGCCCTTTTAAACTAAAGCTTTCTTTAATTTATTTTTTTTGACACAAATATTGAAATGTTTCACATAAGTGAATTTTTTTTAATTCAACTTTTTAAAAAGGTGGGCTCTTCAGACATGTATTAAATTATATGCCTTTTTAAACCTACTTCGTTTGACCTCCATATTGTGATACATGTTTTAATTAACTTATGAATTAATATCAAGTACTATTTTCTTCTTTTTCAATACAATTTTTTTCTTTTCCTAATTTAATTTTCTTTTAATTTTTATATTTTAGTGTTTTAAAAAGAAATATATATGGGTATTCTTTCTGAACGTTTAAGTAGGTGGAAGCTCCACCAAACACCTCAAAAACATTCTAAATTATCTAACTTTTTGTTCAAGATTTAACCGAAATCATATACATAACTCACGGTTTCAAACTTTAAACAAAATTTTAGAAAAATTCAACAAATTTTCTTTAAAATGTCAACTTTTATACTCTGAATCTTTAGAAGACATTTTTAGATTACTTTTGCGGTTTTTTTTTTATATAACAATTATAATTTACAAAAACTGGCGTTAATTTTCTGAAATTTTGTTGCTAACAGTCTTCCGCATTCATGGAAAGAGGTGCAAAAGTCTGTCACCAAAAAAAAAATCTCAAAAAAAATTTGTTGAATTTCCTAAATATTGTATACAGTTTGAAACTGACAATATTTTTATAAAAATATAACAAAAAAACTTTGGCTCGAAAACGTTCCGCATATAAAAAAAAAAATCAACACGTGTTCACTTTCTTGAGTCACTGTAGATATAAATATGTATGTAGATCTAGAAATCAGTTATATCCCACGTACATACAAAATCTGCAATTTTCACAAAAACTACTTTGTGATGTTAGAACCCATCTGGGACTTATGTATCTGTTATCACTGATGTTAATTCTGACTTTGCTCTAATATCACTGATGACAGTTGCTTAAGTCTTAGGTGGATTTTTATATCAGAATCCCATTTTTGTGCAAAATTTTGATAGAGGGTATTGAATATAAGCCCTTTTGACTTTATTGCTATTCCCAATAGATTTGTTCAAAAGAATTTTGATTATTTGACCCTTTCATTTGTATTCGGCACAATTTAACATTTTAAAACTACCCCCATTTTTATGTAGGTATAATTTTATTTAAAGGGTTACACGTTGTTCCAGTAAAATTACGGGCTATAAACCTAAATATGTATGCACATACATATGTACGTATATCAAAATTTACTACATATGTACATACATACAAATATACATATTTATATGTACATATGGACATATCTTATCATACATGCGTAGATGATGTAAACACGAGCGTTTTGTTGCTTTTGGCATTGCTTCCGTTTTGCAACGCTTTGTTTTTGTTGTAATTACCTGTTATTTTTTACGTTTTTATGCATTATTGCAAGCCCAATTGTCAAAAATAAATAAAAGCTTTGAGCTCTGTTCGAGTTGAATGGCCGATTCGAGTTGGTGGCGGTCATCCTGCTGCTGCTGCTGCTGCTGCTGTTGCTGCCATCCCCTGCTTCCTCTTCCCTTCAGGGGTCTGTTTATGACGATCGGTAAGTGAACGTACTCTTTAGTGGCACTGACAATGACAGTGGCACTGTGGCATTGACGGCAGGTGCTCTGCTGCCAAAAAGATATAACAAATAAAAATTATAGCGATTTTTTTTTCGCTGATTTCTTTGCATACATATGTATGTATGTATGTGGGTGTGAACCGTTTTGATTTGTTTGCAAAATTACAAGCTAGACAGGTAAAAACTATGCGGCAATACGAGTTTGAACATACATACATAGCAAGTTCCAACGACATTAAATTTAAAGCCTGCAATTTGATTATTATCCATTTCTGTGAGTACTGTCTCCCCCTTTTGTATGCGCGCATAAATTCAAATTCATTATACTCGTACATATTTATTGAGTTTGTTCAAATAAATCCACATATTTTTTTTTCTACATTTGTACATACTCATGAAATCATCTATGCATTTATGCTAGCCTGTTCTTTATTAGGTAGACTATATATGTAAATATTAGTTTCAAATATGTTGAATTAGTGAGTACGTAAACATAAATGGCCACGTACATATGTGACTATAAGACTCAGCACGTTTATAAGCCTCTTTGTCGGTCAGTCGGGCGCTGAGTCAGTAGCATTCTCGTCAGGAAAATCTTAGCTTTTGGTATCCGTTAGTACTATGTTGTTGTTTTTGATCACAACTACATTAACGTCTACTATAATATATTGTATGCACAAAATTGTACATAACTATGTAACTATATATACATAGATGTATGTATTTATATACTGTGTATTCACGAGCGTATGATATATTCGAAGCTTTTTATTTAGCCATGACAGTGTGGGAAGGTCATCGCAATGCAAGCGGCTAATGCGGGTCCAAGTAAATGCACGGACATACTACGTACATATGTAGTATGTGTGTGCATATAAACATATAGTATGTAAGTTTGAGGCTTGCATATTTTTTTTACTTATCATCACCTCTCACTGGACCTTACACTTGTACACCACACCGTATGAAGCATGACTCGCTTTTACACACAATTCGTTATCTGTATGCCTTTAAAAACTTACATACACACATACATATACTAAATACCATATACATATGTAGTGTATAGGTATATATATATATATATATGTATGTTTATACGCATAAGAAATCGAATATACCTACATTCGGAATATGTGCGCCTATTCATTATTTCGCATTTTCGTACTAAAAACTACCTACTATACTAGTTAACGCGAGATCTGTGAACATGTGCTATACATATATACTATATATACTATATATGCACTCATACATTCTTCGATTCGATACGGACTGAGCTTTTATTTTATAGCTCATAAGCGCTCTGGTTGAAAACAGTGTTGCCGCTTGGATCCATATACTTTAAAACTGATACGTGTTTGTGCAAATTCTTTGAAGATACTTTATTTTTTTGCTCATTTCGCGAGATACTTCAATTTCTCGCGTAGTACAAATTTTGATACATGACAAAGAGAAACTATTTATGTATATATGCAGTGACAGTTTTAAAAATTGGATCGAAAATATTGAAACGTTTTGGGGTCAAATAAGCTTAAAGAAAAATGCTTTAAATGAACTATGTATAAAGAGCTGACTTCATTCATTTTTAATTTACTTTACTTGCCTCATAAATAGCTCTGCAGCTGCAAAGCGTACATATATTTTCAGATTTAAGATTAATCCAATATGAAAAGAGAAATAGAATTTCATTACAAACTGTTGAGAATATGATGGGGCGTATTCATAGTTAAAATGGAGTGTATCAAATAATTTGATAATTAACGTAAATGATCGGCAGCTAAGTATGTACATATATTTGAATTCAAGTTTCTATAATATCTGAACATAATATTTTTATTCGTCTCTATAGAAGATTAAAAACAATAATCTCTTTTTTGATACATCGTTACAGTGCGTAAAATATTTTTCTTTATGTACATACATATGTATGTGTATGAATGTGATTTTAATGATTTTTCGATTATTGATAATAATAAAAGGCAAAGGTGTGAAAAAATTTCATTTTTTTAATTTCTTTTCTAACTTGATACTTTGATACTTAAATAATAAATTTGTGATACATTTGATCAACTTTTTTGTTTTTTTCTACGACACATATTTTCATGACGACATGGCAACACTGGTTGAAAACGCTTTGCAACAAAGTTAAATACATACATTCATTTATGTTAAGTACATACGAGTACGAGTACAAATCAAAATAAAGAAAAACAAAAAAATTTTACAAAACGCATTCGCGAACGCATTCTTTGTGTACACATGTATGTGCATATTTTTGTTCAATTATTTGTCTGTATGTACATATTTATGTACGTTTATATTCTCACAAAGCTTTTACTATTGTTAAGCTCGATAAAAAGAACGAATATAATAAATATGCAAGTGACGAGAAGTTATTCATAGTCACACACTCAAACCAAAGAATAACAAAGCAGAAAATGTAAAACATGAAAAATAAAAGGCCAATAAGTTTAAGAATAAGGAAACTGACTGCACAAAGCTCTTCAAGTTGTGCCTAATGTAGCAAAATAGTTAGAATATTAAATAGCTTGCTGCTCCACTGTTTCTTTTTTTTTAATACATAGGCATTAAAAACGATTTAATTACTACATATGCATCAGGCGTATAGATTGGCTTATAGTCATCTAAAGATGCTTTTTAAATACGTAGAGGATTTTTTTTTTAATCTTTTATGTTGTTAAATAAATATGCGTGTATATGTATACTTCCGATCGGAAAGAGGATCATTAAATAAACGATATGTCGATGTAAAATGTGATACATATGTACATACCCTTCTGTATTTGTAAAACATTAAAAAAATCAACACACCTTTGTAAAAATTTCGAACTTTTTAATTAAATTGTTTAGATATATTTTGAGTATGCAGTTTTGTAGCCTATTCAAATTTAGTATAATAAAGTGCAAGTTTAAAGTATGTAGCTCCAACTAACGATTCAATAATAAAAGGTTTGCTTAGAAAGCACTTTTCTCGCTCCCTCTTGACAAAATTAGCTCCCTTAGCTAGGCACCGTATGTGGGTACGTGCGAGTTAAGGTAGTGTCAAAACTCTAATGTAACTAGTGAGCAAACCTTTAATTATTGAATTATGGCTCCCACTTACCGTTGATTTTTGAAAATCAACATAAATTCTCAGCTATGAATGGGCTACAAAACTGCATACTCAAAATATTTCTAAGAAACCTAATTAAAATGCTCCAAATTTTTACGAAAGTTTGTAAATTTTCTTTTTTAATGATGCGCAAAGATGGAATCTTGGATTTTTACGGCTTTTGTTATAGAATAAACCATATTTTTATAAACAAATTATTAAAATAAAAAGAAAAATAATAAAATAAATTGTCAAGTCTTGTCAGTACGTGAGTGTCTAAAAATTATGATAAGCACTATATCTCTTTTTTGGAAAATTTTAAAAGTTAAAAAAAAAATACGTAAAGCGTTATTAAGAGTATTTTCTAATAAAACTTATAATCATTAAGGTCCCTGTATTTTATCCGCATGGCAATAGGGCTTGTCTGCCTGGCAAGGGAGAAAGGCGATTGGCGAATTTTTTTTTATTGCCTCGGCCTAAGCCACGAACAACTGTAGATCCAAATTAGAAGAATTATATACAATTTGTTCAAAGCCATCAATATTTTACTTTTTATGAAAATTTTACATTACAGGGATACATATCGTCACCTGAAATTCAAAAAGATGTAACAAACATCGTCGCTGAAACGCAAAAAGTCGTAACTAATAAAATATTCAAAATTCACTTTTTGATTGATCTGATGGATTTCATCGATGTACAACTCTCCACATCGTGTTATAAAAAAAAAAATATTAGTAACGACTATTTTCATTTCATTGACGATGTTAGGTGTGTAAGTATAGTAACAAAAAGTCAGTACTAATTTGTACTGGAACCTACAAATTTTTTGTGGAAAAGTGTAAAATATCGCAAAAAATTGCAAGAGAACACTTAATCGGGAGCGTAATAACCCGGGAGAGCTGCAAATTATTGCTAGTTAAATTCAAGGCGAATTAATATAAGGTGGTAGCGGTAGTACACTAACTAAAATGTATTTTGCTTTCGCTTTCGGTACACAAATGTCAAATTTCAGCTATTCTTCGCTCAAGGAGGAAGAGGGAAAGAAAATTCCAACATTCTTACTTTCACACTCACTCATTTTTGACATGTGTGTACCGAGGCGAATTAAAGCAGCTGTTCTAGAAACACCACCTTATACGAATTCGTCTCAGTTAAATGTTTACTAGCAGAAATTAGCTAGCAGAAGAAGAACAAGAATAAATGTCTAAGGCCGCCATTTCTTGAATTGGAATTCCGTAAAATGAGTGAAAATTTGTATGTGAAAAATTTTTCAAAAAAAAAAAACTTTAAATATCTCTTCATAGAAAATTTTGATGTGTGTATGTGTGATTTTTTCTCAAATTTTTCCCTCCCCTCGTTCTCGAGATATTTGGAAAACTATTAAATCGAATTGTTTTGGATTTTGAGCTGTAAAATTTTTAAAAATGTATTAATCAAGCTCAAATTTCTTATTTATTTATCATTTATGTTTGTCCATCAACCCTAAAAATTTGAAACAAATCAAACACATGAAGTGTGAAGATTTGAATAAGATTCAAGTTTACAATAAGTATACCGCACACCGTCGTCAAAAGAGGCACAACAAAAAAATTAGATCGGGAAATATAAGTGCTAGTGGACCGTACAGATTCAACGCAATTGATGCAAAAACAAGTATAACATTAGTTTTTTAGTTAGAGAATATAATCGTGAAGAAAAAAATATTTTCATTAGTTTGAGAAAAATCCTACAGATTTATTTATGGAAAAAAATCCACCAAATTATTTTTCCATTGCATAATACTAGAGCAAATATAAATATGCGGATTTTTGAAATGTTTAAATGTTAAGGCACAGATATAATTAAAGCAAAATTTATGATGTACCTTTTTAGAAATTTGTTAATAAATTTTTATATTTGAAAATCGAAAACAAATGTTGTGTCCACAAATTTGGTAGATTTTAAGCCTTGTGTGGTAGATGTGGTAGACACCCAAATTTGAAAAATATGTGGTAGATCTTCCACATATGTGGTAGAGGTTTGCACACTGCTGACAACACTGGGTTTCGCAAAGAACTAGCAAAGAGTACAAGAGAAATGTCAATTGTAAAATGTGCAGCAATAAGAAAAAATTAAAGTACGCCAATTTGAGAGTAAATGTCCGCCAAAATTAGAGTCGTATGAATCGGCAAAGCAAATCGAGAAAAAAAAATACTTGCCTTAGCCTGAAGGGGCGCCATTGCGCCAACACACTCTTCTGATTCCGCCAGTGGTGCTGGAGTTAGTGTGTCAGCGCCAAAAAATTTGCGCCGTGGGCGTTCACCTTTTAGACATATATGTATGTATTTTATATTTTTTGGATGGCTTCGCGGACCACTGCTGTTAAGCACCGCTTTCTTAGGCAATTCGAAACGTCCGACTGTATANAAAAAAAAATACTTGCCTTAGCCTGAAGGGGCGCCATTGCGCCAACACACTCTTCTGATTCCGCCAGTGGTGCTGGAGTTAGTGTGTCAGCGCCAAAAAATTTGCGCCGTGGGCGTTCACCTTTTAGACATATATGTATGTATTTTATATTTTTTGGATGGCTTCGCGGACCACTGCTGTTAAGCACCGCTTTCTTAAGAGCGAAATACACCACACAAGCGGTTTGACAAACCAAGCGAAATTTCCCTTTGCTTCAAGCCATTTGTGCTGTGTATGGGGGTGTTTGAAGGTTTGACNATCTGACGACTGTAATTCAGTTAATAAGTATTTTATTCTAATTTCTATTGATCTCATTTGTGATGATTGAAAGCGATTTATGTTTCAATCACAGTAAAACTATCTGATAGAAATTTTAAAAGACAAATTTATCAAATAAGTCAGTGCCAAATCTTTCTTCTCGCTCTCATTACCATGATAAAAACATAGCAAGGTATAACCGTTCTCTCAATTTGTCGGCCATNTGTCAAACCTTCAAACACCCCCATACACAGCACAAATGGCTTGAAGCAAAGGGAAATTTCGCTTGGTTTGTCAAACCGCTTGTGTGGTGTATTTCGCTCTTTAGGCAATTCGAAACGTCCGACTGTAGATCTGACGACTGTAATTCAGTTAATAAGTATTTTATTCTAATTTCTATTGATCTCATTTGTGATGATTGAAAGCGATTTATGTTTCAATCACAGTAAAACTATCTGATAGAAATTTTAAAAGACAAATTTATCAAATAAGTCAGTGCCAAATCTTTCTTCTCGCTCTCAATACTTTGCCTGGATAATTTCACTAAGGTTTTCAAAAATGTTTTTTCTTCTCTATTTTTTATGTCGTAATTAAAAAATATGTACATATGTGTTTATTTGTAAATATTTACATAAAAAAATACATAATCAATTGTTTTCTTTATATTACAGTTTCCAATGAGCTCGCGCTTCAATGCTGGGTTATATAAACTTCTATAAATGCGTCCCCGAAGAACTAAGGTGGGATTTGTGGATGTTAATGGAAAGACTTTACATATTCATGGAATTCGATGCAAAATAAAAAGACCAATGTAGCAGTGATAAAAAGCATCCCAATACAAAAAAAAAACTTCAATTTAAAAACTAAGTGTTACCATAAATATCTAATATTTCAAACATATTGATATCAAAACTTGAAAGTAAAAACCAACAAAGCATATCGAATTTTGGCCGTGTGCTTTCGAGGTCGAGGAAGGTATGGGAAATGTACAGGCGGTTAAGAGCAGATTGCAATTTTAAAGTTGTTAAACAAAAGAAGAGGCAAGGAAAGCACACAAAAACATCTAAAAGAAAGTAACAGTAATAAAAAGAATAAAAATAAAATAAAAACCACAAAGAGATACCATTTTAACTGACGACTGATTAACTGATAATGAATAAAAAGCATTGTAAAATTATATTATTAGCATATCGTTTAAAGACTAGTAGAACATATTATCCAACACTGCCTTCATATAATGAAACAATAACAAAAACAACCTTCAGCGCGTATAGTAATAAATTTAATTCAACAGAAGGTGAGTAGACCAATAGTTTCCTTGTAAACTTAATAAATGAATTATCATATTTATGTATGTGCATATGTATATATGTAATTCATTGAAATATCTTTTAGATACATAAATTTACGTACTAAGCATAACTCATATGCCAATTTCTGTTTTGGGCGATCGAATATTTAGTCGAAATTGATTTTTCGTCCAAACTTTTGTGTGTTGCATGGGCTAGCTAATGCTTGTAAGAACAAATTTATTTACATGTAGGTACGTATGTACATAAGCATATACATATGTATGTATATATAAATCCTACACGTGTATGTTTCTTTTATTTTCAAGTAAGTCGCATTGGCTTTGTATAGTTCTTGAGCTCGACTCAGTGTCAGGGCCTTCGCATTGTGGCGTACACCTAATTTTACACAAAGTGTATATTGTTTATATGAGGGTACATTAGGGTGGCCCAAGAATACATGTGAAAAAGTAAATTCGGAATTTTTTGCTCTCACCTCCTAGGATTGTTCTATACCGAAAAAAGTATACCCCTTTTTTTTTTTATTTTGAAATCAACAAATATTTAGAGGTCGCTCAAAGCGCGCAAAGTTTTTCATGTATTTTTATATGGGGAAAAAACAACTTTTCATAGAAATGGTGTAGAATTCTTAAAAACCAATATTTTTTTATCGAAAAGCTCTGCTTCAGTGCAGGAGATGTCTATTTAACCAGTTTTTCATCGCAACTATAATTAACAGGTCCGCTAAAAACCACAAAATCCCGAAAAATGCAATGAGAGGACCAAAAAAAAAATCGTGTGTATTAAAAAGTGGTTAAACATACAATTAGGTATTGTTATTGAAAGTCTCCTGAAGAGAATCAGAGACTTCCGTTCGAAAAATATTGATTTCCAAGAATCCTATACCATTTCTTCGAAAAGGCGTTTTTCCCCATACAAAAATATATGGAAATTTTGAGCGCTTTGAGCAACCTCTAAATATTATTTGATTTCAAAATAAAAAAATATGGGTATCCTATTTTCTATAAAGTACAATCCTAGGCGGTGGGAGCATATTACAATTCCGACTTTACTGTTTTTTGACCACCCTAATGTACATATGTACATACATATGGACATTTTATGTAAAGCAGCGTGTGTTTTCGAGGCTGTGCCATCAGTATTAGCTTGCGCATTCGAGCATTTTCAAGTGCAAGCCATGGCTGCAATGAAATAGCTTTTATTATTGGCCTTTTTTCAGTGTACCCTGTGCCTAGTGTTGTCAGATTTTTTTCAAAAACTGTAAATTCCCAAGAAAAAACTGTATTTTCAACAAAAAAAAACTGTTACTTTCAGAAACGAAAGGATTTTTGAGAATCAAAGTGAGTTGTAGTAAACATAACGTCGTTTAAAGTACAAAACCGCGTATCAACAAAATGCAAAACCGCGTATGTGAGGTTGCATAAATTATTTTCAAGAGAGTAAAAACACTCATATTTCAAAATGGTTCTCTTTTTCATAAAGCAATCGCATTTCTTGGCTTGTATATTTCAGGACGAATGGATACGGATTGGGCCAAGGGCTTGTGTGAGCAAATACAATTTTTGACAGCCAATGTCAGTTACGCGGCTTTGCAGAATGACGATACGCGGTTTTGTACTTTAAACGACGATATACAGACATACTTACTTACATATAACAAAAAGCGCCTTCGCTAAACTTAAACGTAGAATAGGTAATAATATTAAAAGCTGAAGTGTGTAATATTAAGGGCTAAAGTGTACGTTCCTTTTGATTTTAATGGATTGCATATTCTTAAATATTTTTTCACTATATTTTATAGGTCGTTTATCGATTTTGTTATCGATATTTATCGAATTTGTTATCGATATTTATCAATTTTGTTATCGATAGTTATCGATTTTGTTATCGATATTTAACGATTTTGTTATTTATATTTTTAACGATATTTTTATCGCTATTATTAATCGATTTAATTTAAGATATTTTTATTTATCGATTTTTTCTTATCGATTTTGATATCGATATTTATCGANTTAACGATTTTGTTATTTATATTTTTAACGATATTTTTATCGCTATTATTTTAATCGATTTAATTTAAGATATTTTTATTTATCGATTTTTTCTTATCGATTTTGATATCGATATTTATCGCTTTTGTTATCGATTTTTATCGATTTTGTTAAGGATATTTTTATCGATATTGTTATCGATATTTTTATCGATTTTGTTATGGATATTTTTACCGATTTTGGTATGGTTATTTTTATCGAGTTTTTAATAGTTCTTGCTACCAATATGTATTATTATCGATTTTGCTATCGAAATTTTTATCGAACTTTCCATCGATTTTGTTATCGATATTTTTATCGCTTTTGTTATCGATATTTTATTGGATGTTACTATCGATTTTATTATCGAAAGAATATAAAGATAAAAATGAGGATAAAGAAAAACAGAATAACTTAAATGTAATTAGAACGAACAGGGGTAGAAAGGGGGAGGGATCTAGATAGAAAAAAGACAAAAAATATAACCTTAAACAAAAGAAGATGTATGTATGTATGTACATATCGTCGTTTAAAGTACAAAACCGCGTATCGTCATTCTGCAAAACCGCGTAACTGACATTGGCTGTCAAAAATTGTATTTGCTCACACAAGCTCTTGGCTCAATCCTTATCCATTCGTCCTGAAATATACTAGCCAGAAATGCGATTGCTTTATAAAAACGAGAACCATTTTGAAATATGAGTGTTTTTACGCTCTAGAAAATAATTTCTACAACTTCACATACGCGGTTTTGCATTTTCCTGATACGCGGTTTTGCATTTTGTTGATACGCGGTTTTGCACTTTAAACGACGATATGTATGTATAATGGTTATGAGACAAAATAGATGTGTATGTAGCGTAAGTTTCACTTCTCCAGTGTGGCCCAGGCGCACTTACTTTTTTTATAGTATTCACAATGTTTTACGTGATACATTTTTTTTTGTTAATTAAAAAAAAAAAAATAGTTTGATAGTATACCGTAAACCAGATAAATCAAAGTTTAGAACTTTGTGTAGGGTTTAGGAAAACTTAACAAATTTCAAAAAAAAAAAAATTTCATCAAAATTTTCAACTTTTTTCAGAATTTCTAGAAACTCTCTGGGCGTGCAGCTAGAGAATTCTAAAAAATCCCGTTGATTTTTGAGATTTTTTTTTTGTCGAGGGTGTTGCGCATTTCCTCCCATAGAACGCATGAATAAAATCTATTCTTGTATGAAAGAAAATACGCATATTGAAAAGGTACAAAACTGCATACCCAATGAGTTTTTAAAAAGTCTGAAAAAAGTGGAGAATTTTGATGACATTTTGTTGAAAGTTGTTAAATTTTTCTGAACTGTAACCAAAGTTTTAAACTTGGGTTTATATGGTTTGTGTTAAAGGATCTAATATATTTTCATAAAAAATTAACGAAAAAAATAAAAAATAAAGTATGCGATTTAGGTGAGCGCCATTGTACATGTAACTAGATAACAAACATTTCTCCGGAGCTGCGCCATCTGATACTCAAAAGCGGAAGTACACATACTACATACATACATACACATTTTTGGTCTCCTTCTCTCACTTTCAGCGAATCCACGTGTCTGCATGGAAAATCATTTATGCTCATATACATCCATAATATACGAAATGTAAAAACTTGAAATTTCGATTAAAGAAGACAGAAACAAAATCATTCAAGCGGTTTTCGAGCATTTAGGTAAACAAAAAAATTAGCTATTTTTTTCAAAAAAATTTTGCATTAAAATGCTCAATTTCATTCGAATTTATATAAAATTTGTATAAAATAAAATTTCTATTGCTCTAAAGAATTTACATTGGGAAAAAGAAAGTAGATTCTGCCAAATCTAAGTTGCTCGAGCATTTTAAAGGCTCAAAATTTACCCCAAAATAAGACACCATTTACCGTTGCTTCTACGACCGACACCGAACTGGTGGCTCACAAAAACGAATCTGTCGATACCTTTGGATTTTTATCTTTTAAACGCCACAATCCTTTGAAATCCTTTTATTAGTTCTTGTGCACTAAGCGGCATTGTGAAGCTCCACAAATTGCAACTGCATTATTTGAGCATGGCATCCATACCGAAACGTAAGACGTATTCTACGTCAAAAATAATTTATCTAGTGCCGTTTAGGTTGAGTTAGGTTATGCTGGCTGATCATAAGAGATCTCACATAGACGAATATAGCGTTCATAGCGTTGCCAGATATGTTGCCGACCTATGAATCAAAGTTAAATAAACCATTCGCCGCTCCTGTAGCGAATTTTAATACACTTTGGTCCTTTGTCGATTGCTGCTTGTAGACTCTGCACCGCAGCTGTAGCTTGCCGAGTAATGCGAACCTTTGCATTCTGAAGGCTGGCTAAATTTCCTACATTTTTTGTCCTCTATTAGACCTAAACTAAATGCATCTGCTCTTAGTAAACAATGCCCCATTAGCAATCCTATAAGAAGCCTTGAGTCTTCTTGCTGATATTAAGAATTCAGTAAGTTTCGTTTCGTATGAATTAAACATAATTTTTGGATCTGCAACCCTGAGTTTTCCAAAGCCGATCCGCTTGGTGGTTCATGGCAGATCTTGTGATCTTTTGATTTTCCCTAAAGAAAATTATACATTTGTCATTAGTACGTAGTTTAAGAGGACGCCATCGTTGGCTAATGCGTCAGCTTTCTCATTGCCTTCTACACCCTTGTGTCCAGGAACCCAATATAGGTGAACGATTTTAGCCACAGATAGCCTTCTTATAGCCTCCTTACAGTCCGCGTCGGTGATCGAATTTATTTATTATGAAAGTAGAGCCTTAATGGCCGCCTGACTATCTATGTAAATGTTTATTTGCTCGCTCATCGGGTTAATTTCATGTAGTACCTCTGCCGCTTCCTTTATTGCAAAGAACTCGGCTTGATGGATACTGCAGTGATCTGGTAGACTAAAGGGCCTATGAATTAGTGGTTCGCCCATTGTAAGACTGTCTGTGTAGACGTGCGTTGCGTTCCCTTTCCACTGCACGCGCTGACGCCATTCGCCAACTTCTATTGTAGTTTCTAGAAACTTTCTTAGCTCAGACGCGGGATCACGTATTCTATTCGCCCGGTTAAGGATGACGCTATATTACTGTGACCATATGTTCTGAATCCTAGCTGACCTGTGGCATATACCCTCACGGCAGTCGTAAACGCTATGTTCGTGGCTACCAAGTCCGCTGATGGCATGTGTGTGAAGCGCCGTCGTCGGTGTTGTCCTCAAGACACCCCTTATACTGCTAATTGGGAGCCTATAAACACTCACCGCTCACAGTCTTTAAAGTATGTCTTCTTTTCCGTTGCTGTCCGCCATAGCAATACCCCATAAATAGTACTGGCTTAACGATTGCCATGAATATCCAGTGCGAAGGAGCAGGAGAAAGTCCCCAAGCGCAGCCGAACATCCTGTATGCAGTGCTGCCGAGGACTTCCTCACCGGCTCCTCCACATTTAATTTTCACGACAATTTGCTGTCCAATAAAATTCTAAGTTCCTTCGTGTTTGGCTTTGGTTGAAGAGTGGTATCCACCAGTTTAGGTTTATCCCAAGCTTGGATCTTGCATTTCCTAGTGAATAATACTAAGACAGTCTTTTCTGCGTAAACGCTCAGTCACACTTCCGTGGCTCAATCACTGATAACTTTAAACGTCTGGTTTGCCAGTGAGTTAAGATCCATTAGACATTTACCGCTTATGATAACGGAGATGTAATCTACATAAGTTGTTAGCATTTCTGCTCTTCTTTCTATGTTTGTCAATAATTTATTAACGCCAACGTCTATAGAAGTGGTGATAGCCCCCTCCCTGTGGTATGCCTCTATGCACGTCTCACGTTTTTATAGGGTAGATAAATTTAAACCCTACTTGAAAAACCGGTCCTTAAAATCAAATAGAATTAGTCAATTTCAATAATACGTAACCTAACAAAACCGGACGTTAGAAAATGGAAAATTCAAGGATGTCACCTGTTTAAAAAGTCCAGTTTAACTTGAATTAGAGGAATTTCATAATTGAAATATATATATTGGTCTAAGAAGAAAAAGGTTTCATGAAGGTTGCAGTTTAATAATATTTGAAGGCGGTGCCACCTGTTTGAAAAGTCCAATTTATTAAAATTATACACAAATTATACTGAAATTTGAAAATAGGGTGTCAAACGAAGCATTGGTTAAGAAATCTTTATTTTAAACATGTTATATGGGGTTTTCACACTGGCCAGGTTATCAGGTTACTAGTAAAGAATTATTATTTTTGTTATGTATTTTATTGTTGTAAACTCAATAAAAATTATAACCACATAACCAGATAACCTGATAATCAGGCAAGTGTGAACAGCCACATTACTTTTGACGTGTTTGAAGAGGGTTGCCAGCTGTTGAAAAATTAAATTAAATTTAAATTATTTAATAAGATAAGAAAATTATGGATCTAAAGCGAATTGGTTTTGTTTCTAAACTACATGAAGGAGTGCCGCCCCCTGTTTACAAAAAATTAAATTGAACTTTAGGATAATTGAAATATGTATCACCATATGGGGTTCAGGCAAAAGAGATTCAAGAAGGCTTTAGTTTGAAAATGTTTTGAATATGATTTCGACATGTTTAAATTTAATTACAATAGTTAGATGTTAAGAAATATTTAGTTTGAACATTTAAAATATTTTTGAGGTATTTAAATAGGGTTGCTGATACCCGTATAAAAATTAAATTTAAATTCAAATTATTAAACAAGTTGAATTAATTATTACAATATTGATATGAATCGAAAGGGCTTCATTTTTAAAGTACATGTAAGATGGTGGCCACTTGTTTCAACCAACTTAAGTTAAGTGTTTAGACGCGACTGCTAACACCAGGCGCCTAAATGCATGCTATGTACTGCTGCATGTGCAAAAATTTCCTTCATTAAATTAATGAAATTTATGTACATGCACTTCTCAACTGCCATGTAATAAAACTTTCTTAAGTTATAATTTGATGGCAGTTCAAAGTATGCTCGGCCTAGTCGGATGCATCCTCCGGACACTGCTTCCGGAGTCTTCTGCGGACTCTGCATGGCTTACAACCATGCGGAGGTGGTAATAGTTGATTACCATTGGCCACAGTGCCTACCCACTACTTTTTNAGAAAACTCGGTAATTGAACTTCTAGAGACCGGTCGTCCGGATTTTTTCACATGATATTGTATGATGACTAGTATATAACTCATAAAAGTTAATATCTGAAAAATCAGTTACCCACTGGAATATAAGGAGCAGATGAAACCATTTTTCTCAAAGAAGAAACGCTGCACCTCCATCTTCCTTTTACTTCATATTTAATTTCCTAAAAAAACTGAAGAGAAATCTCTTTGAATTTATTTGTTCTGAAGGTAGAAGGCAATTTTAAAACTGCTAGCTTGTCTGAAAAATTATAATTTACAGTCAAAACAGTGAATATGGCAACACTGCTTCTGTCCGACTTAAGTATATATGGGTGTACATGAGTGAGTGCACAAACATATTACATACTACTTATTTAAAATATTGGAATTGTTAAACCTTAACTTTAAGGGAATTGTCTGGTTTTGCCAAATACCTGCATATGTACTCCATGCAATCTTTTTCCTTGCTGCAAAATTTACACAGTTTCATTTTCTTTCGGATTTTCACGATCATTGTTCGCATATTATGGTGTGCGTTTGATTTTCAGATATGTATGTATGTATATAGTTGATTAAAGTGATAGGTCAAAGCAAGCAGGGGGGGTATGTGTGCCACTAAAGAAAATCTCCAATACCAACGCGACTATATGTACATACATTTGTATATATGTATTTCAGCTGGAAATGGCAAATTTTCACAACTAAGTAAAAGTAAAAAGGAAACCAGCTGTACTCGTATAAGAGCAGCAAAAAAAAACGTTGGCCAAAACAAGAGTTTGGCAAACTATTGAGTAACAAAATAAAAACGAGTTCCCGCCGGCAAACATGAACAACAATACCAAATGTGATAACCATTGTAACTGATGGCGAACAGTATTGCCATACTTAATGAAATAAAATGTTTTTGCACAGGGGATTTCTTAGGAAAGCAAGTTGTAAATATTAAATAGAAAGGCCTTTCAAAATCTATATGACTTTCAAATAACGTAAAAAGGATGCTTCGTACTTCCGTAACTAATGTCCAATTTTGAATGTGTTTTGGAAGGAATTTTCGTCAAGCCTTGTCAAATTTGGTTTGCAGACAGACCGGTTTCCAAAACTAGGTTTGACCAGAGATGACGCTAATTCGCCCAAAAATACATCATCTTTTATCACATTGTTGAAAGAATAAAACATCACCAAGAAATCTTATTTTATAAATAACACTGACCGATAAAATTTGGCACAGCTATTCAGTCGTTTCTTTTATGAATTTATAGAACTAGACTCTAATATGTAATTAAAAACATACATAGGGTGCATACCAAAACGTGAGTTTCTTTTATTTCTAAACCTCTGAGCATCATTTTTTCATTACGTTTCTTAAAAATCGATAATTCTTAAAAAAAATACCAAGTTAATTCGATTGCCGACAAGTAAAGATATAAGCCGGGATATTGAAGAAAAATATAATTAGAGGACAGTGGCATGGCTTTCGTCTCATCCTGTTGGAAAGATTATTTGCTTTATAATTTTTCTAATATATGTATGTACATATAGTGATGAACATAATAATAAGTTCGTCCACATACTTCTTGATTTTTTTTTTTATTAATTTCATTAATTTTTTATAACATTATTCTA